>NC_091165.1:3212617-3512617 GCF_040958095.1 Procambarus clarkii
TACAATATTTATGATTTACCAATTTATGTTACTACACTGACTCTCAATTTCACAATATTGTATAAACTTTGATAAATCGCTCGTCTATGGGTCATCCAATAATGTTAGCAGACTTCTAGATGTTACCACTGCTAGGTTTAGGCTCAGCTACAAGTACCTCTGGGAGTTTGTAACATCTGATGATGTAGATTTGACTAAATGTAAACTCTGTCAGCAGAACTATTCGCATACTTTGCGTCATTATATAATGGAATGTGAAAAATCGCGGAATTTAAAGATAACAACATCAATAGTGTCCATGAAATGTGTAAGTACTTCATTCATAATGATGTGCTGCCCGAAATCTTAGCGAAGTATCCAAAATTTGCTTACTGTAGGTAATGCATACACATGACTGTAAAGCTGCCGCCCAGTTGGGTGGGTGTGGAGCACATGACTGTAAAGCTGCCGCCCAGTTGGGTGGGTGTGGAGCACATGACTGTAAAGCAGCCGCCCAGTTGGGTGGGTGTGGAGCACATGACTGTAAAGCTGCCGCCCAGTTGGGTGGGTGTGGAGCACATGACTGTAAAGCTGCCGCCCAGTTGGGTGGGTGTGGAGCACATGACTGTAAAGCTGCCGCCCAGTTGGGTGGGTGTGGAGCACATGACTGTAAAGCTGCCGCCCAGTTGGGTGGGTGTGCAGCAAGACTAGTAACTGTGTGACTCACCATAAATGTAAAGTGCCTTGTATAGTGACTGTTGTGAGCCTCTTGTTGAATCACTTGTGACACAAAAGATTACTGATGTGTGTATTTGTGGTGGTGATTAAATATGTATGTGTATGTATATATGTATACGTATGAATATGTACATGTATGCATAAGTATGTGTACATTAATAATTTTGTAACTAGCGTCAAAGATTGTTATTTGCTTAGCTAAACGAACTAGAGGGTTCAGTTCCTGAACCGATTATGTGCCTCTGTAATCCTTTACACCACCGCCCACGGGATGTGTATTATGGGGTGCATAATAAAGAAAGAAAATGAATGGACCAAACCCCACAATTCATTTAGCTAAGCAAGTTACAATCTTGATGAGCTAGTTACAAAATTCACTATAAGTCGTCACATCATAAATGGGTTCGAGATGGACCACAAGTAGTGCATTACATAATTTATCAGTATTGAGCAGCCTGTGATCCCCGCCTGGCTGGATACTGATACCTAGGTAATTTTCATGTGTCCGGACACCGGCAATAAGGTGGTATTATTTATTTAACTTAAGATATATATATATTTTTAAATGTTGTCACATTAACGGCTACATCTTCCTTTCTTCTGACATATAGATTTTTAAGATTAATTAAAATATATGGAAACTAATTATACAATTTATTGGCTGGTGTGCAGGGCTTCACACTCTCAGAGCTAGCCATCAAGTAACTATCAAAACGCATATATCTTCGTTTTCACTTCAGTTATATTTATGACAAAGGATTTTAAATGTAGCCTATATTTCTACCTTTCAGATGACATAAATACTTTTGTTAATTACAATATCTAGATCAAACTAACATTGATTTTCAAAAGGTTGTATATTTTCCATCAATGGAGAGCATCAGCCAAGAAGCCTTCTTTAAAATATGAATATCTTTCCTCACCCAATAAGATCTAATCTCTGAATAAAACGCAAAAAACGACTTGATTGTAACCTATCCACCGCTGCCCATTGGATGGGGGAGAGGGGGTTATGTGTAGGATAAACATATCAATTGTGACACTAGCCCTCCATATATGTCAGTTGCTTAAATTATAAACTGTACTTGTGGTCGGACTCGAGCCCATTGTTGATGTGACAATGTGCATTGACTTTTGTAACTAGCTTATCAAGATTATAACTTGCTTGGCTATATGAATTGTGGGGCTCAGTCCCTGAGCCCATTGTGTGCCTCTGTAACACTCCACTATCGCTCATAGGATGGGTATGGGGTGCATAATAAATGAACTAAAATAAGCTCTGCCTTTTTGATAACATATACAATTATAAGCTTTATTTGTGAAGCTCAATTAATTAAACAATATATCAAAGAGCCTGTAGGGTTCGGTGAGATGAGCGAAGAGACATGGGAGATTTTACATAAGTACAGTACATGGTAGTTTAAGTAGCGAACGCATGTCAACGAATAACGAGTATATATACAATACAATACAATACAATTTTATTTAGGTAAGGTACATACATACAATAAATTTTTACAAGGATTGGTTGATATAACAAAAACAATATAACAAAGATATATTGGTTGATATAACAAAACAATTGTCCTATGAAGTCGATTTAACTTCCAAACATATATTTTTTTAATAAATGTTAAATGTTTTCTGGCTAGTTATGTTAGATTTTATTAAAAATACGTATTCTACTTGTTAACATTATAATTTAAATTTGTGATAATTTGTGCAGAGAAGTGCGACAACTGGATATGCCAACAAACACTTTCCAAACAACGATATATCTTGGATAAGTCGCTCCACAACATTGACGCTTGGACCGTCGACTTCCTTTGATGCTACTTATTTACTTATTTCATAATGAAATTATATTAGTTTGGAGTAAATATATGTTTTCTCATGTTCTGCATTCAGCACCCACATTATAGTAAATATACCATATTACTTCATTACTTAAATAATGCTAGGAGGGTTTGAGTTGCTTTGGGTCTTTAGTGGACAGAATCTCCAATAGATGGGGCGAGAGTCGCTCCCTCTCTCTCGCCCGAGCAAGAGTCGAAACTTAATTTAAAATTGATATATCTTTGTTCTCGAACATGATATATTTCATTTGGTGAAATCATAATAATGTTCATATCTCGATCTTTCTGGAGGCATATAAGATTTTAGGCTTTATTAGCGTATCTTTGTTAATTATACAATATATCGGCAAGTGCGTAGGCGTCTGCACTCCATGCCCGACAAGCTACTGAGCGCTACTATAAAAACATATGTATCTTCACTTGAGCTATAAATATGTCTATTGTAATGTATTTAAAATGAAGTTCTTATTTCTATCTTGCTTAAGACATAAAACATTTGTGTTTATTAACGAATTTACGTGAAATAAACATTGATCTGAGAGAGTTGCTCTGTCGTTCAGTCTGTACGGGGTGGGAGCTCCGTAATTTTTAAAATACATGTATCTTCATTAGAACTTTAAATCTGTCCATGGTAAAGTGTTTAAAGTGAAGCTTATATGTCTGCCTTTCTTGAGACATATAAAACATATATGTTTATTAACGAATTCACGTGAAATAAACATTGTTCTGAGAGAGAGTTGCTCGGTCGATCAATCTGTCCGGGGTTAAAGCTCGGCTATTATAAAAGTACACGTATCTTCGCTTTAAATTTAAATATGCCCATGGTAAGGTATTTAGAATGAAGCTTATATTTCTATCTTTCTTGTGACATATAAAACTCTTACGTTTATTAAGGAATCTGTGTGAAATAGGCATGGTTCTGAGATGAATGCTGCGGTTTTCGAGCTCGACGCGCGGCAATGGACGCAATACACATCCAGTGGGTGTTATTGGACCCTATACCCATTTTATTTGTGGTTGGAGCCCCATACCCATTCTATGGGTGGTTGGAGCCCCATACCCATTCTATGGGTGGTTGGAGCCCCATACCCATCCTGTGGGTTGTAGTGGACGCCATACTCATCCTGTGGGTGGTATTGGACCCCATACCCTTCCTGTGGGTGGATGTGATCCCCATACTCATCCTGTGGGTGGATGTGTCCCTCATACCCATCCTGTGGGTGGTATTGGACCCCTTTCCCACCTAACAGGCGGTAGGTGACAATATACCCATCCTAGCTATAGTTGGTATAGTAGACACAATACCGTCCTGTTTGCAGTAGTTTACCCCATAGACATTCCAACGTAACATCGTTTTCTGTTAGCGTTCCTACAAAACATCCTTTAAAGATTTGTAAAGCACAAACTATGGTATATAATATTGATTGGTGAAGGACTGTTATTCTATGTAATAATTTTTAGTGCTTATTATAATTTACTAAGAACAACTAATATTTCTCAAAACAAAACTACGAGCCTTCAATAGGAAGTAGCTGATCTGTAATATTCTAAGAGCATGGACAATAGTAGGTAAATTTCACAACCCATGTGGGACCTGAAAACTACAATTTTCCTTATAATTGAGCCAATCACGAATATTCTGCTATCTATGTTGACGGACGGGTACTGTGACACGTAAATTGGTACGTGAGGAAGAGTTTGGGCCTTGGTAAAAAAGTAACTGGGAATATATCACATATTTACTAATTCATATTCAACATATTGACTTTAAGCATTAAGTCATATATGTGCTGTCTTGTGTGAGAACGGGTTGTTGATTAGATAATACCCTTAAATACTTCATTTTCAATCAACTATTTGTTTCTCGTTAAAATACTGAGAAAGATATTTAAAAGGGGAGAAGTTCTGTTTTTATTGCATATATCGACGTTTCAGCCAGAATAGAGCGGTTTTCGTGTACATCTTCCATCGGTAATATTAACGGAAAATCAGGAACATTTTAGTTAATTCTAATGAAAACACATTGATTTTTATCGTTTGTATTGGAAACAACATTGTCATATGTCTTTTCTTGGATCTAAATAATACGAAACCTCGCTCTATGATTTGAAGTTAAAATCCTCAAATATGGTTAAATAGTGATTTTTTCACGTTTTTCATGTAGATTGATATTACGTAAATATATTCATTTTTGCCAATATTTCGATACTATTTCATGTAGTATTACGATATGTGATTTGGCTTTCAAATCTCAGAATTTCGCATAATATTGCATTTTATCTTGAGATCTTGAGATGATTTCGGGGCTTTTAGTGTCCCCGCGGCCCGGTCCTCGACCAGGCCTCCATCCCCAGGAAGCAGCCCGTGACAGCTGACTAACTCCCAGGTACCTATTTACTGCTAGGTAACAGGGGCATTCAGGGTGAAATAAACTTTGCCCATTTGTTTCTGCCTCGTGCGGGAATCGAACCCGCGCCACAGAATTACGAGTCCTGTGCGCTATCCACCAGGCTACGAGGCCCCCTCGTAGTTTTCAAAATGCAAGTTTTCTTGCATTTTGTTTCGTACGAAAAATCATCGAATTTAGCAATATATTGACGTTTATCATCCCCTTTTCCTTTATGTGATTAAAACAAAATATCATCGAATTTGGCCGATTTTCCTAGTTTTTGTGAATTTTCAGTTTATTGGTATTAATTCATTATATATACGAAAAAAATGATGCAAACACATAATTGATTAGATAATAACCTTAAATACTTCATTTCAATCAACTATTTGTTTCTCGTTAAAATACTGAGTAAGATATTGAAAAGGGGAGAAGTTCTGTTTTTATTGCATATATCGATGTTTCAGCCGGAAAAGAGCGGTTTTCGTGTACATCTTCCATCGGTAATATTAACGGAAAATCAGGAACATTTTAGTTAACTCTAATGAAAAAACATTGATTTTTATCGTTTGTATTGAAAACAACATTGTCATATGTCTTTTCTTGGATCTAAATAATACGTAACCTCGCTCTATGATTTGAAGTTAAAATCCTCAAATACGGTAAAATAGTCACTTTTTTCACGTTTTTCATGTATTTTGATATTACGTAAATATATTCATTTTTACCAATATTTCGATACTATTTCATGTAGTATCACGATATGTGATTTGGCCTTCAAATATCAGAATTTCGCATAATATTGCATTTTAAGCAAGTTTTCTTGCATTTTATTTCTAAGGAAAATCATCAAATTTAGCAATATTTTGATGTTTATCATCCCCTTTTCCTTTATGTGATTTAAACATAATATCATCGTATTAGGCAATATTTTGACGTTTTTCCACGTTTTTGTGAATTTTCAGTTAATTGGTATTAATTCATTAAATATACGATAAAAATGATGCAAACACATAATTGATTAGATAATAACCTTGAATACTTCATTTTCAATCAATTATTTGTTTCTCGTTAAAATACTGAGTATGATATTGAAAAGGGGAGAAATTCTGTTTTTATTGCATATATCGACGTTTCAGCCGGAAGAGAGCGGTTTTCGTGTACATCTTCCATCGGTAATATTAACGGAAAATCAGGAACATTTTAGTTAACTCTAATGAAAAAACATTGATTTTTTTCGTTTGTATTGGAAACAACATTGTCATATGTCTTTTCTTGGATCTAAATAATACGAAACCTCGCTCTATGATTTGAAGTTAAAATCCTCAAATATGGTAAAATAGTGATTTTTTCACGTTTTTCATGTATTTTGATATTACGTAAATATATTCATTTTTACCAATATTTCAATACTATTTCATGTAGTATCACGATATGTGATTTGGCCTTCAAATCTAAGAATTTCGCATAATATTGCATTTTAAGCAAGTTTTTTTGCATTTTGTTTCGTACGAATAATCATCGAATTTAGCAATATTTTGACGTTTATCATCTCCTTTTCCTTTATGTGATTTAAACAAAATATCGAATTAGGCAATATTTTGCCGTTTTTCCACGTTTTTGTGAATTTTCAGTTTATTGGTATTAATTCATTATATATACGATAAAAATGATGCAAACACATAATTGATTAGATAGTAACCTTGAATACTTCATTTTCAATCAATTATTTGTTTCTCGTTAAAATACTGAGTATGATATTGAAAAGGGGAGAAGTTCTGTTTTTATTGCATATATCGACGTTTCAGCCGGAATAGAGCGGTTTTCGTGTACATCTTCCATCGGTAATATTAACGGAAAATCAGGAACATTTTAGTTAATTCTAATGAAAACACATTGATTTTTATCGTTTGTATTGGAAACAACATTGTCATATGTCTTTTCTTGGATCTAAATAATATGAAACCTCGCTCTATGATTTGAAGTTAAAATCCTCAAGTATGGTTAAATAGTGATTTTTTCACGTTTTTCATGTAGATTGATATTACGTAAATATATTCATTTTTGCCAATATGTCGATACTATTTCATGTAGTATCACGATATGTGATTTGGCTTTCAAATCTCAGAATTTCGCATAATATTGCATTTTAAGCAAGTTTTCTTGCATTTTGTTTCGTACGAAAAATCATCGAATTTAGCAATATTTTGACGTTTATCATCCCCTTTTCCTTTATGTGATTTAAACAAAATATCATCGAATTAGGCAATATTTTGCCGTTCTTCCACGTTTTTGTGAATTTTCAGTTTATGGGTTCATATATTCATTATATATACGATAAAAAGGATGCAAACACATAATTGTTTAGATAATAACCTTAAATACTTCATTTTCAATCAACCATTTGTTTCTCGTTAAAATACTGAGTAAGATATTAAAAAGGGGAGAAGTTCTGTTTTTATTGCATATATCGACGTTTCAGCCGGAATAGAGCGGTTTTCGTGTATATCTTCCATCGGTAATATAAACGGAAAATCAGGAACATTTTAGTTAACTCTAATGAAAACACATTGATTTTTATCGTTTGTATTGGAAACAACATTGTCATATGTCTTTTCTTGGATCTAAATAATACGAAACCTCGCTCTATGATTTGAAGGTAAAATCCTCAAATATGGTATATAAGTGACTTTTTTCACGTTTTTCATATAGTTTGATATTTCGTAAATATATTCATTTTTACCAATATTTCGATACTATTTCATTTAGTATCACGATATGTGATTTGGCCTTCAAATCTCAGAATTTCGCATATCATTGCATTTTAAGCAAGTTTTCTTGCATTTTGTTTCGTACGAAAAATCATCGAGTTTAGCAATATATTGACGTTTATTATCCCCTTTTCCTTTATGCGATTTAAACAAAATGTCATCGAATTAGGCAATATTTTGCCGTTTTTCCACGTTTTTGTGAATTTTCAGTTTATTGGTATTAATTCATTATATATACGATAAAAATGATGCAAACACATAATTGATTAGATAATACCCTTAAATACTTCATTTTCAATCAACTATTTGTTTCTCGTTAAAATACTGAGAAAGATATTTAAAAGGGGAGAAGTTCTGTTTATATTGCATATATCGACGTTTCAGCCAGAATAGAGCGGTTTTCGTGTACATCTTCCATCGGTCATATTAACGGAAAATCAGGAACATTTTAGTTAATTCTAATGAAAACACATTGATTTTTATCGTTTGTATTGGAAACAACATTGTCATATGTCTTTTCTTGGATCTAAATAATACGAAACCTCGCTCTATGATTTGAAGTTAAAATCCTCAAGTATGGTTAAATAGTGAATTTTTCACGTTTTTCATGTAGATTGATATTACGTAAATATATTCATTTTTGCCAATATTTCGATACTATTTCATGTAGTATCACGATATCTGATTTGGCTTTCAAATCTCAGAATTTCGCATAATATTGCATTTTAAGCAAGTTTTCTTGCATTTTGTTTCGTACGAAAAATCATCGAATTTAGCAATATTTTGACGTTTATCATCCCCTTTTCCTTTATGTGATTTAAACAAAATATCATTGAATTAGGCAATATTTTGCCGTTCTTCCACGTTTTTTTGAATTTTCAGTTTATGGGTTCATATATTCATTATATATACGATAAAAATGATGCAAACACATAATTGATTAGATAATAACCTTAAATACTTCATTTTCAATCAACCATTTGTTTCTCGTTAAAATACTGAGTAAGATATTAAAAAGGGGAGAAGTTCTGTTTTTATTGCATATATCGACGTTTCAGCCGGAATAGAGCGGTTTTCGTGTATATCTTCCATCGGTAATATAAACGGAAAATCAGGAACATTTTAGTTAATTCTAATGAAAACACATTGATTTTTATCATTTGTATTGGAAACAACATTGTCATATGTCTTTTCTTGGATCTAAATAATACGAAACATCGCTCTATGATTTGTAGTTAAAATCCTCAAATATGGTTAAATAGTGACTTTTTTCACGTTTTTCATGTAGTTTGATATCACGTAAATATATTCATTTTTACCAATATTTCGATACTATTTCATGTAGTATCACAATATGTGATTTGGCCTTCAAATCTCAGAATTTCGCAAATTTTTCATTTTAAGCAAGTTTTCTTGCATTTTGTTTCGTACGAAAAATCATCGAATTTAGCAATATATTGACGTTTATCATCCCCTTTTCCTTTATGTGATTTAAACAAAATATAATCGAATATGGCCGTTTTTCCACGTTTTTGTGAATTTTCAGTTTATTGGTATTAATTCATTATATATACGATAAAAATGATGCAAATACATAATTGATTAGATAATACCCTTAAATACTTCATTTTCAATCAACTATTTGTTTCTCGTTAAAATACTGTGTAAGATATTGAAAAGGGGAGAAGTTCTGTTTTTATTGCATATATCGACGTTTCAGCCGGAATAGAACGGTTTTCGTGTACATCTTCCATCGGTAATATTAACGGAAAATCAGGAACATTTTAGTTAATTCTAATGAAAACACATTGATTTTTATCGTTTGTATTGGAAACAACATTGTCATATGTCTTTTCTTGGATCTAAATAATACGAAACCTCGCTCTATGATTTGAAGGTAAAATCCTCAAATATGGTATATAAGTGACTTTTTTCACGTTTTTCATATAGTTTGATATTACGTAAATATATTCATTTTTACCAATATTTCGATACTATTTCATGTAGTATCACGATATGTGATTTGGCCTTCAAATCTCAGAATTTCGCATAATATTGCATTTTAAGCAAGTTTTCTTGCATTTTGTTTCGTACGAAAAATCATCGAGTTTAGCAATATATTGACGTTTATCATCCCCTTTTCCTTTATGCGATTTAAACAAAATATCATCGAATTAGGCAATATTTTGCCGTTTTTCCACGTTTTTGTGAATTTTCAGTTTATTGGTATTAATTCATTATATATACGATAAAAATGATGCAAACACATAATTGATTAGATAATACCCTTAAATACTTCATTTTCAATCAACTATTTGTTTCTCGTTAAAATACTGAGAAAGATATTTAAAAGGGGAGAAGTTCTGTTTTTATTGCATATATCGACGTTTCAGCAGGAATAGAGCGGTTTTCGTGTACATCTTCCATCGGTAATATTAACGGAAAATCAGGAACATTTTAGTTAATTCTAATGAAAACACATTGATTTTTATCGTTTGTATTGGAAACAACATTGTCATATGTCTTTTCTTAGATCTAAATAATACGAAACCTCGCTCTATGATTTGTAGTTAAAATCCTCAAATATGGTTAAATAGTGACTTTTTCACGTTTTTCATGTAGTTTGATATTGCGTAAATATATTAATTTTTACCAATATTTCGATACTATTTCATGTAGTATCACGATATGTGATTTGGCCTTCAAATCTCAGAATTTCGCATAAATTTGCATTTTAAGCAAGTTTTCTTGCATTTTGTTTCGTACGAAAAATCATCGAATTTAGCAATATTTTGACGTTTATCATCCCTTTTTCCTTTATGCGATTTAAACAAAATATCATCGAATTATGCCGTTTTTCCACGTTTTTGTGAATTTTCAGATTATGTGTATTAGTTCATTATATATACGATAAAAATGATGCAAACACATAATTGATTAGATAATACCCTTAAATACTTCATTTTCAATCAACTATTTGTTTCTTGTTAAAATACTGTGTAAGATATTGAAAAGGGGAGAAGTTCTGTTTTTATTGCATATATCGACGTTTCAGCCGGAATAGAGCAGTTTTCGTGTACATCTTCCATCGGTAATATAAACGGAAAATCAGGAATATTTTAGTTAATTCTAATGAAAACAGATTGATTTTTATCGTTTGTATTGGAAACAACATTGTCATATGTCTTTTCTTGGATCTAAATAATACGAAACCTCGCTCTATGATTTAAAGTTAAAATCCTCAAATATGGTTAAATAGTGACTTTTTCAGGTTTTCATGCAGTTTGATGTTACGTAAATATATTCATTTTTACCAATATTTCGATACTATTTCATGTAGTATCACGATATGTGATTTGGCCTTCAAATCTCAGAATTTCGCATCATATTGCATTTTAAGCAAGTTTTCTTGCATTTTGTTTCGTACGAAAAATCATCGAATTTAGCAATATTTTGACGTTTATCATCCCCTTTTCTTTATGTGATTTAAACAAAATGTCATCGAATTAGGCAATATTTTTCCGTTTTTCCACGTTTTTGTGAATTTTCAGTCAATGGGTATTAATTCATTATATATACGATAAAAATGATGCAAACACATAATTGATTAGATAATAACCTTAAATACTTCATTTTCAATCAATTATTTGTTTCTCGTTAAAATACTGAGTAAGATATTGAAAAAGGAGAAGTTCTGTTTTTATTGCATATATCGACGTTTCAGCCGGAATAGAGCGGTTTTCGTGTATATCTTCCATCAGTAATATAAACAGAAAACCAGGAACATTTTAGTTAATTCTAATGAAAACACATTGATTTTTATCATTTGTATTAGAAACAACATTGTCATATGTCTTTTCTTGGATCTAAAGAATACGAAACCCCGCTCTATGATTTGAAGTTAAAATCCTCATATATGGTTAAATAGTGAATTTTTTCACGTTTTTCATGTAGTTTGATATTACGTAAATATATTCATTTTTACCAATATTTCGATACTATTTCATGTAGTATCA
Organism: Procambarus clarkii; assembly: GCF_040958095.1. Lineage (NCBI taxonomy): Eukaryota > Metazoa > Arthropoda > Malacostraca > Decapoda > Cambaridae > Procambarus > Procambarus clarkii. The sequence goes on from NC_091165.1 coordinate 3,224,367, forward strand.
CGATATGTGATTTGGCCTTCATATCTCAGAATTTCGCATAATATTGCATTTTAAGCAAGTTTTCTTGCATTTTGTTTCGTACGAAAAATCATCGAGTTTAGCAATATATTGACGTTTATCATCCCCTTTTCCTTTATGTGATTTATACAAAATATCATCGAATTAGGCAATATTTTGCCGTTTTTCCACGATTTTGTGAATTTTCAGTTTATTGGTATTAATTCATTATATATACGATAAAAATGATGCAAACACATAATTGATTAGATAATAACCTTGAATACTTAATTTTCAATCAATTATTTGTTTCTCGTTAAAATACTGAGTATGATATTGAAAAGGGGAGAAGTTCTGTTTTTATTGCATATATCGACGTTTCAGCTGGAATAGAGCGGTTTTCGTGTAATTCTTCCATCGGTAATATTAACGGAAAATCAGGAACATTTTAGTTAATTCTAATGAAAACACATTGATTTTTATCGTTTGTATTGGAAACAACATTGTCATATGTCTTTTCTTGGATCTAAATAATACGAAACCTCGCTCTATGATTTGAAGTTAAAATCCTCAAATATGGTAAAATAGTGACTTTTTTCACGTTTTTCATGTATTTTGACATTAAGTAAATATATTCATTTTTACTAATATTTCGATACTATTTCATGTAGTATCACGATATGTGATTTGGCCTTCAAATCTCAGAATTTCGCATAATATTGCATTTTAAGGAAGTTTTTTTGCATTTTGTTTCGTACGAAAAATCATCGAATTTAGCAATATTTTGACGTTTATCATCTCCTTTTCCTTTATGTGATTTAAACAAAATATCATCGAATTAGGCAACATTTTGCCGTTTTTCCACGTTTTTGTGAATTTTCAGTTTATTGGTATTAATTTATTATATATACAGTAAAAATGATGCAAATACATAATTGATTAGATAATACCCTTGAATACTTCATTTTCAATCAACTATTTGTTTCTCGTTAAAATACTGTGTAAGATATTGAAAAGGGGAGAAGTTCTGTTTTTATTGCATATATCGACGTTTCAGCCGGAATAGAGCGGTTTTCGTGTACATCTTCCATCGGTAATATTTACGGAAAATCAGGAATATTTTAGTTAATTCTAATGAATACACATTGATTTTTATCATTTGTATTGGAAACAACATTGTCATATGTCTTTTGTTGGATCTAAAGGATACGAAACCTCGCTCTATGATTTGAAGTTAAAATCCTCAAATATGGTTAAATAGTGACTTTTTTTCACGTTTTTCATGTAGTTTGATATTACGTAAATATATTCATTTTTACCAATATTTCGATACTATTTCATGTAGTATCACGATATGTGATTTGGCCTTCAAATCTCAGAATTTCGCCTAATATTGCATTTTAAGCAAGTTTTCTTGCATTTTGTTTCGTACGAAAAATCATCGAATTAAGCAATATTTTGACGTTTATCATCTCCTTTTCCTTTATGTGATTTAAACAAAATATCATCGAATTAGGCAATATTTTGCCGTTTTTCCACGTTTTTGTGAATTTTCAGTTTAATGGTATTAATTCATTATATATACGATAAAAATGATGCAAACACATAATTAATTAGATAATACCCTTAAATACTTCATTTTCAATCAACTATTTGTTTCTCGTTAAAATACTGAGAAAGATATTTAAAAGGGGAGAAGTTCTGTTTTTATTGCATATATCGACGTTTCAGCCGGAATAGAGCGGTTTTCGTGTACATCTTCCATCGGTAATATTAACGGAAAATCAGGAACATTTTAGTTAATTCTGATGAAAACACATTGATTTTTATCGTTTGTATTGGAAACAACATTGTCATATGTCTTTTCTTGGATCTAAATAATACGAAACCTCGCTCTATGATTTGAAGGTAAAATCCTCAAATATGGTATATAAGTGACTTTTTTCACGTTTTTCATATAGTTTGATATTACGTAAATATATTCATTTTTACCAATATTTCGATACTATTTCATGTAGTATCACGATATGTGATTTGGCCTTCAAATCTCAGAATTTCGCATAATATTGCATTTTAAGCAAGTTTTCTTGCATTTTGTTTCGTACGAAAAATCATCGAGTTTAGCAATATATTGACGTTTATCATCCCCTTTTCCTTTATGCGATTTAAACAAAATATCATCGAATTAGGCAATATTTTGCCGTTTTTCCACGTTTTTGTGAATTTTCAGTTTATTGGTATTAATTCATTATATATACGATAAAAATGATGCAAACACATAATTGATTAGATAATACCCTTAAATACTTCATTTTCAATCAACTATTTGTTTCTCGTTAAAATACTGAGTAAGATATTGAAAAGGGAAAAAGTTCTGTTTTTATTGCATATATCGACGTTTCAGCCGGAATAGAGCGGTTTTCGTGTACATCTTCCATCGGTAATATTAACGGAAAATCAGGAACATTTTAGTTAATTCTAATGAAAACACATTGATTTTTATCGTTTGTATTGGAAACAACATTGTCATATGTCTTTTCTTGGATCTAAATAATACGAGACCTCGCTCTATGATTTGAAGATAAAATCCTCAAATATGGTTAAATAGTGATTTTTTCACGTTTTTCATCTAGATTGATATTACGTAAATATATTCATTTTTGCCAATATTTCGATACTATTTCATGTAGTATCACGATATGTGATTTGGCTTTCAAATCTCAGAATTTCGCATAATATTGCATTTTAAGCAAGTTTTCTTGCATTTTGTTTCGTACGAAAAATCATCGAATTTAGCAATATATTGACGTTTATCATCCCCTTTTCCTTTATGTGATTAAAACAAAATATCATCGAATTTGGCCGATTTTCCTAGTTTTTGTGAATTTTCAGTTTATTGGTATTAATTCATTATATATACGAAAAAAATGATGCAAACACATAATTGATTAGATAATACCCTTAAATACTTCATTTCAATCAACTATTTGTTTCTCGTTAAAATACTGAGTAAGATATTGAAAAGGGGAGAAGTTCTGTTTTTATTGCATATATCGATGTTTCAGCCGGAAGAGAGCGGTTTTCGTGTACATCTTCCATCGGTAATATTAACGGAAAATCAGGAACATTTTAGTTAATTCTAATGAAAACACATTGATTTTTATCGTTTGTATTGGAAACAACATTGTCATATGTCTTTTCTTAGATCTAAATAATACGAAACCTCGCTCTATGATTTGTAGTTAAAATCCTCAAATATGGTTAAATAGTGACTTTTTCACGTTTTTCATGTAGTTTGATATTGCGTAAATATATTAATTTTTACCAATATTTCGATACTATTTCATGTAGTATCACGATATGTGATTTGGCCTTCAAATCTCAGAATTTCGCATAAATTTGCATTTTAAGCAAGTTTTCTTGCATTTTGTTTCGTACGAAAAATCATCGAATTTAGCAATATTTTGACGTTTATCATCCCTTTTTCCTTTATGCGATTTAAACAAAATATCATCGAATTATGCCGTTTTTCCACGTTTTTGTGAATTTTCAGATTATGTGTATTAGTTCATTATATATACGATAAAAATGATGCAAACACATAATTGATTAGATAATACCCTTAAATACTTCATTTTCAATCAACTATTTGTTTCTTGTTAAAATACTGTGTAAGATATTGAAAAGGGGAGAAGTTCTGTTTTTATTGCATATATCGACGTTTCAGCCGGAATAGAGCAGTTTTCGTGTACATCTTCCATCGGTAATATAAACGGAAAATCAGGAATATTTTAGTTAATTCTAATGAAAACAGATTGATTTTTATCGTTTGTATTGGAAACAACATTGTCATATGTCTTTTCTTGGATCTAAATAATACGAAACCTCGCTCTATGATTTAAAGTTAAAATCCTCAAATATGGTTAAATAGTGACTTTTTCAGGTTTTCATGCAGTTTGATGTTACGTAAATATATTCATTTTTACCAATATTTCGATACTATTTCATGTAGTATCACGATATGTGATTTGGCCTTCAAATCTCAGAATTTCGCATCATATTGCATTTTAAGCAAGTTTTCTTGCATTTTGTTTCGTACGAAAAATCATCGAATTTAGCAATATTTTGACGTTTATCATCCCCTTTTCTTTATGTGATTTAAACAAAATGTCATCGAATTAGGCAATATTTTTCCGTTTTTCCACGTTTTTGTGAATTTTCAGTCAATGGGTATTAATTCATTATATATACGATAAAAATGATGCAAACACATAATTGATTAGATAATAACCTTAAATACTTCATTTTCAATCAATTATTTGTTTCTCGTTAAAATACTGAGTAAGATATTGAAAAAGGAGAAGTTCTGTTTTTATTGCATATATCGACGTTTCAGCCGGAATAGAGCGGTTTTCGTGTATATCTTCCATCAGTAATATAAACAGAAAACCAGGAACATTTTAGTTAATTCTAATGAAAACACATTGATTTTTATCATTTGTATTAGAAACAACATTGTCATATGTCTTTTCTTGGATCTAAAGAATACGAAACCCCGCTCTATGATTTGAAGTTAAAATCCTCATATATGGTTAAATAGTGAATTTTTTCACGTTTTTCATGTAGTTTGATATTACGTAAATATATTCATTTTTACCAATATTTCGATACTATTTCATGTAGTATCACGATATGTGATTTGGCCTTCATATCTCAGAATTTCGCATAATATTGCATTTTAAGCAAGTTTTCTTGCATTTTGTTTCGTACGAAAAATCATCGAGTTTAGCAATATATTGACGTTTATCATCCCCTTTACCTTTATGTGATTTATACAAAATATCATCGAATTAGGCAATATTTTGCCGTTTTTCCACGATTTTGTGAATTTTCAGTTTATTGGTATTAATTCATTATATATACGATAAAAATGATGCAAACACATAATTGATTAGATAATAACCTTGAATACTTAATTTTCAATCAATTATTTGTTTCTCGTTAAAATACTGAGTATGATATTGAAAAGGGGAGAAGTTCTGTTTTTATTGCATATATCGACGTTTCAGCTGGAATAGAGCGGTTTTCGTGTAATTCTTCCATCGGTAATATTAACGGAAAATCAGGAACATTTTAGTTAATTCTAATGAAAACACATTGATTTTTATCGTTTGTATTGGAAACAACATTGTCATATGTCTTTTCTTGGATCTAAATAATACGAAACCTCGCTCTATGATTTGAAGTTAAAATCCTCAAATATGGTAAAATAGTGACTTTTTTCACGTTTTTCATGTATTTTGACATTAAGTAAATATATTCATTTTTACTAATATTTCGATACTATTTCATGTAGTATCACGATATGTGATTTGGCCTTCAAATCTCAGAATTTCGCATAATATTGCATTTTAAGGAAGTTTTTTTGCATTTTGTTTCGTACGAAAAATCATCGAATTTAGCAATATTTTGACGTTTATCATCTCCTTTTCCTTTATGTGATTTAAACAAAATATCATCGAATTAGGCAACATTTTGCCGTTTTTCCACGTTTTTGTGAATTTTCAGTTTATTGGTATTAATTTATTATATATACAGTAAAAATGATGCAAATACATAATTGATTAGATAATACCCTTGAATACTTCATTTTCAATCAACTATTTGTTTCTCGTTAAAATACTGTGTAAGATATTGAAAAGGGGAGAAGTTCTGTTTTTATTGCATATATCGACGTTTCAGCCGGAATAGAGCGGTTTTCGTGTACATCTTCCATCGGTAATATTTACGGAAAATCAGGAATATTTTAGTTAATTCTAATGAATACACATTGATTTTTATCATTTGTATTGGAAACAACATTGTCATATGTCTTTTGTTGGATCTAAAGGATACGAAACCTCGCTCTATGATTTGAAGTTAAAATCCTCAAATATGGTTAAATAGTGACTTTTTTTCACGTTTTTCATGTAGTTTGATATTACGTAAATATATTCATTTTTACCAATATTTCGATACTATTTCATGTAGTATCACGATATGTGATTTGGCCTTCAAATCTCAGAATTTCGCCTAATATTGCATTTTAAGCAAGTTTTCTTGCATTTTGTTTCGTACGAAAAATCATCGAATTAAGCAATATTTTGACGTTTATCATCTCCTTTTCCTTTATGTGATTTAAACAAAATATCATCGAATTAGGCAATATTTTGCCGTTTTTCCACGTTTTTGTGAATTTTCAGTTTAATGGTATTAATTCATTATATATACGATAAAAATGATGCAAACACATAATTAATTAGATAATACCCTTAAATACTTTATTTTCAATCAACTATTTGTTTCTCGTTAAAATACTGAGAAAGATATTTAAAAGGGGAGAAGTTCTGTTTTTATTGCATATATCGACGTTTCAGCCGGAATAGAGCGGTTTTCGTGTACATCTTCCATCGGTAATATTAACGGAAAATCAGGAACATTTTAGTTAATTCTGATGAAAACACATTGATTTTTATCGTTTGTATTGGAAACAACATTGTCATATGTCTTTTCTTGGATCTAAATAATACGAAACCTCGCTCTATGATTTGAAGGTAAAATCCTCAAATATGGTATATAAGTGACTTTTTTCACGTTTTTCATATAGTTTGATATTACGTAAATATATTCATTTTTACCAATATTTCGATACTATTTCATGTAGTATCACGATATGTGATTTGGCTTTCAAATCTCAGAATTTCGCATAATATTGCATTTTAAGCAAGTTTTCTTGCATTTTGTTTCGTACGAAAAATCATCGAATTTAGCAATATATTGACGTTTATCATCCCCTTTTCCTTTATGTGATTAAAACAAAATATCATCGAATTTGGCCGATTTTCCTAGTTTTTGTGAATTTTCAGTTTATTGGTATTAATTCATTATATATACGAAAAAAATGATGCAAACACATAATTGATTAGATAATACCCTTAAATACTTCATTTCAATCAACTATTTGTTTCTCGTTAAAATACTGAGTAAGATATTGAAAAGGGGAGAAGTTCTGTTTTTATTGCATATATCGATGTTTCAGCCGGAAGAGAGCGGTTTTCGTGTACATCTTCCATCGGTAATATTAACGGAAAATCAGGAACATTTTAGTTAACTCTAATGAAAAAACATTGATTTTTATCGTTTGTATTGGAAACAACATTGTCATATGTCTTTTCTTAAAGACATATACGAAATACGAAACCTCGCTCTATGATTTGAAGTTAAAATCCTCAAATACGGTAAAATAGTGACTTTTTTCACGTTTTTCATGTATTTTGATATTACGTAAATATATTCATTTTTACCAATATTTCGATACTATTTCATGTAGTATCACGATATGTGATTTGGCCTTCAAATATCAGAATTTCGCATAATATTGCATTTTAAGCAAGTTTTTTTGCATTTTGTTTCGTACGAATAATCATCGAATTTAGCAATATTTTGACGTTTATCATCTCCTTTTCCTTTATGTGATTTAAACAAAATATCATCGAATTAGGCAATATTTTGCCGTTTTTCCACGTTTTTGTGAATTTTCAGTTTATGGGTTCATATATTTATTATATATACGATAAAAAGGATGCAAACACATAATTGATTAGATAATAACCTTAAATACTTCATTTTCAATCAACCATTTGTTTCTCGTTAAAATACTGAGTAAGATATTAAAAAGGGGAGAAGTTCTGTTTTTATTGCATATATCGAAGTTTCAGCCGGAATAGAGCGGTTTTCGTGTATATCTTCCATCGGTAATATAAACGGAAAATCAGGAACATTTTAGTTAACTCTAATGAAAACACATTGATTTTTATCGTTTGTATTGGAAACAACATTGTCATATGTCTTTTCTTGGATCTAAATAATACGAAACCTCTCTCTATGATTTGTAGTTAAAATCCTCAAATATGGTTAAATAGTGACTTTTTTCACGTTTTACATGTAGTTTGATATCACGTAAATATATTCATTTTTACCAATATTTCGATACTATTTCATGTAATATCACAATATGTGATTTGGCCTTCAAATCTCAGAATTTCGCAAATTTTTCATTTTAAGCAAGTTTTCTTGCATTTTGTTTCGTACGAAAAATCATCGAATTTAGCAACATATTGACGTTTATCATCCCCTTTTCCTTTATGTGATTTAAACAAAATATAATCGAATTAGGCCGTTTTTCCACGTTTTTGTGAATTTTCAGTTTATTGGTATTAATTCATTATATATACGATAAAAATGATGCAATTCATAATTGATTAGATAATACCCTTAAATAATTCATTTTCAATCAACTATTTGTTTCTCGTTAAAATACTGTGTAAGATATTGAAAAGGGGAGAAGTTCTGTTTTTATTGCATATATCGACGTTTCAGCCGGAATAGAACGGTTTTCGTGTACATCTTCCATCGGTAATATTAACGAAAAATCAGGAACATTTTAGTTAATTCTAATGAAAACACATTGATTTTTATCGTTTGTATTGGAAACAACATTGTCATATGTCTTTTCTTAGATCTAAATAATACGAAACCTCGCTCTATGATTTGAAGTTAAAATCCTCAAAGATGGTTAAATAGTGATTTTTTTCCCGTTTTTCATGTAGATTGATATTACGTAAATATATTCATTTTTGCCAATATTTCGATACTATTTCATGTAGTTTCACGATATGTGATTTGACTTTTAAATCTCAGAATTTCGCATAATATTGCATTTTAAGCAAGTCTTCTTGCATTTTGTTTCGTACGAAAAACCATCGAATTTAGCAATATTTTGACGTTTATCATCCCCTTTTCTTTATGTGATTCAAACAAAATGTCATCGAATTAGGCAATATTTTGCCGTTTTTCCACGTTTTTGTGAATTTTCAGTCAATGGGTTCATTATTCATTATAAATACGATAAAAATGATGCAAACACATAATTGATTAGATAATAACCTTAAATACTTCATTTTCAATCAATTATTTGTTTCTCGTTAAAAAACTGAGTAAGATATTGAAAAAGGAGAAGTTCTGTTTTTATTGCATATATTTGCATATATTTTATTGCATGTTTCAGCCGGAATAGAGTGGTTTTCGTGTATATCTTCCATTAGTAATATAAACGGAAAATCAAGAACATTTTAGGTAATTTTAATGAAAACACATTAATTTTTATCATTTGTATTGGAAACAACATTGTCATATGTCTTTTCTTGGATCTAAACAATACGAAACCTCGCTCTATGATTTGAAGTTAAAATCCCCAAATATGGTTAAATAGTGACTTTTTTTCACGTTTTTCATGTAGTTTGATATTACGAAAATATATTCATTTTTACCAATATTTCGATACTATTTCATGTAGTATCACGATATGTGATTTGGCCTTCAAATCTCAGAATTTCGCATAATATTGCATTTTAAGCAAGTTTTTTTGCATTTTGTTTCGTACGAAAAATCATCGAATTTAGCAATATTTTGACGTTTATCATCTCCTTTTCCTTTATGTGATTTAAACAAAATATCATCGAATTAGGCAATATTTTGCCGTTTTTCCACGTTTTTGTGAATTTTCAGTTTATTGGCATTAATTCATTATATATACGATAAAAATGATGCAAACACATAATTGATTAGATAATAATCTTGAATACTTCATTTTCAATCAATTATTTGCTTCTCGTTAAAATACTGAGTATGATATTGAAAAGGGGAGAAGTTCTGTTTTTATTGCATATATCGACGTTTCAGCCGGAATAGAGCGGTTTTCGTGTACATCTTCCATCGGTAATATAAACGGAAAATCAGGAACATTTTAGTTAATTCTAATGAAAACACATTGATTTTTATCGTTTGTATTGGAAACAACATTGTCATGTCTTTCCTTGGATCTAAATAATACGAAACCTCGTTCTATGATTTGAAGTTAAAATCCTCAAATATGGTTAAATAGTGACTTTTTCACGTTTTTCATGTAGTTTGATATTACGTAAATATATTAATTTTTAACAATATTTCGATACTATTTCATGTAGTATCACGAAATGTGATTTGGCCTTCAAATCTCAGAATTTCGCATAATATTGCATTTTAAGCAAGTTTTCTTGCATTTTGTTTCGTACGAAAAATCATCGAATTTAGCAATATTTTGACGTTTATCATCCCCTTTTCCTTTATGTGATTTAAACAAAATATCATCGAATTAGGCAATATTTGGCCGTTTTTCCACGTTTTTGTGAAATTTCAGTTTATGGGCATTAATTCATTACATATACGATAAAAATGATGCAAACACATAATTGATTAGATAATAACCTTAAATACTTCATTTTCAATCAATTATTTGTTTGTCGTTAAAATACTGAGTAAGATATTGAAAAGGGGAGACGTTCTGTTTTTATTGCATATATCGACGTTTCAGCCGGAATAGAGCGGTTTTCGTGTATATCTTCTATTGGTAATATAAACGGAAAATCAGGAACATTTTAGTTAATTCTAATGAAAACACATTGATTTTTATCATTTGTATTGGAAACAACATTGTCATATGTCTTTTCTTGGATCTAAATAATACGAAACCTCGCTCTATGGTTTGAAGTTAAAATCCTCTAATATGGTTAAATAGTGACTTTTTTCACGTTTTTCATGTAGTTTGATATTACGTAAATATATTCATTTTTACCAATATTTCGATACTATTTCATGTAGTATCACGATATGTGATTTGGCCTTCAAATCACATAATTTCGCATAATATTGCATTTTAAGCAAGTTTTCTTGAATTTTGTTTCGTACGAAAAATCATCGAATTTAGCAATATTTTGACGTTTATCATCCCATTTTCCTTTATGTGATTTAAACAAAATATCATCGAATTAGGCCGTTTTTCCACGTTTTTGTGAATTTTCAGTTTATTGGTATTAATTCATTATATATAAGATAAAAATGATGCAAACACATAATTGATTAGGTAATATCCTTAAATACTTAATTTCAATCAACTATTTGTTTCTCGTTAAAATACTGAGTAAGATATTGAAAAGGGGAGAAGTTCTGTTTTTATTGCATATATCGACGTTTCAGCTGGAGTAGAGCGGTTTTCGTGTACATCTTCCATCGGTAATATAAACGGAAAATCAGGACCATTTTAGTTAATTCTATAGAAAACACATTGATTTTTATCATTTGTATTAGAAAAAACATTGTCATATGTCTTTTCTTGGATCTAAATAATACGAAACCTCGCTCTATGATTTGAAGTTAAAATCCTCAAATATGGTTAAATTGTGACTTTTTTCACGTTTTTCATGTAGTTTGATATTACGTAAATATATTCATTTTTGCCAATATTTCGATACTATTCATGTAGTATCACGATATGTGATTTGGCCTTCAAATCTCAGAATTTCGCATAAATTTGCATTTTAAGCAAGTTTTCTTGCATTTTGTTTCGTACGAAAAATCATCGAATTTAGCAATATTTTGACGTTTATCATCCCTTTTTCCTTTATGCGATTTAAACAAAATATCATCGAATTATGCCGTTTTTCCACGTTTTTGTGAATTTTCAAATTATGTGTATTAGTTCATTATATATACGATAAAAATGATGCAAACACATAATTGATTAGATAATACCCTTAAATACTTCATTTTCAATCAACTATTTGTTTCTTGTTAAAATACTGTGTAAGATATTGAAAAGGGGAGAAGTTCTGTTTTTATTGCATATATCGACGTTTCAGCCGGAATAGAGCAGTTTTCGTGTACATCTTCCATCGGTAATATAAACGGAAAATCAGGAATATTTTAGTTAATTCTAATGAAAACAGATTGATTTTTATCGTTTGTATTGGAAACAACATTGTCATATGTCTTTTCTTGGATCTAAATAATACGAAACCTCGCTCTATGATTTAAAGTTAAAATCCTCAAATATGGTTAAATAGTGACTTTTTCAGGTTTTCATGCAGTTTGATGTTACGTAAATATATTCATTTTTACCAATATTTCGATACTATTTCATGTAGTATCACGATATGTGATTTGGCCTTCAAATCTCAGAATTTCGCATCATATTGCATTTTAAGCAAGTTTTCTTGCATTTTGTTTCGTACGAAAAATCATCGAATTTAGCAATATTTTGACGTTTATCATCCCCTTTTCTTTATGTGATTTAAACAAAATGTCATCGAATTAGGCAATATTTTTCCGTTTTTCCACGTTTTTGTGAATTTTCAGTCAATGGGTATTAATTCATTATATATACGATAAAAATGATGCAAACACATAATTGATTAGATAATAACCTTAAATACTTCATTTTCAATCAATTATTTGTTTCTCGTTAAAATACTGAGTAAGATATTGAAAAAGGAGAAGTTCTGTTTTTATTGCATATATCGACGTTTCAGCCGGAATAGAGCGGTTTTCGTGTATATCTTCCATCAGTAATATAAACAGAAAACCAGGAACATTTTAGTTAATTCTAATGAAAACACATTGATTTTTATCATTTGTATTAGAAACAACATTGTCATATGTCTTTTCTTGGATCTAAAGAATACGAAACCCCGCTCTATGATTTGAAGTTAAAATCCTCATATATGGTTAAATAGTGAATTTTTTCACGTTTTTCATGTAGTTTGATATTACGTAAATATATTCATTTTTACCAATATTTCGATACTATTTCATGTAGTATCACGATATGTGATTTGGCCTTCATATCTCAGAATTTCGCATAATATTGCATTTTAAGCAAGTTTTCTTGCATTTTGTTTCGTACGAAAAATCATCGAGTTTAGCAATATATTGACGTTTATCATCCCCTTTTCCTTTATGTGATTTATACAAAATATCATCGAATTAGGCAATATTTTGCCGTTTTTCCACGATTTTGTGAATTTTCAGTTTATTGGTATTAATTCATTATATATACGATAAAAATGATGCAAACACATAATTGATTAGATAATAACCTTGAATACTTAATTTTCAATCAATTATTTGTTTCTCGTTAAAATACTGAGTATGATATTGAAAAGGGGAGAAGTTCTGTTTTTATTGCATATATCGACGTTTCAGCTGGAATAGAGCGGTTTTCGTGTAATTCTTCCATCGGTAATATTAACGGAAAATCAGGAACATTTTAGTTAATTCTAATGAAAACACATTGATTTTTATCGTTTGTATTGGAAACAACATTGTCATATGTCTTTTCTTGGATCTAAATAATACGAAACCTCGCTCTATGATTTGAAGTTAAAATCCTCAAATATGGTAAAATAGTGACTTTTTTCACGTTTTTCATGTATTTTGACATTAAGTAAATATATTCATTTTTACTAATATTTCGATACTATTTCATGTAGTATCACGATATGTGATTTGGCCTTCAAATCTCAGAATTTCGCATAATATTGCATTTTAAGGAAGTTTTTTTGCATTTTGTTTCGTACGAAAAATCATCGAATTTAGCAATATTTTGACGTTTATCATCTCCTTTTCCTTTATGTGATTTAAACAAAATATCATCGAATTAGGCAACATTTTGCCGTTTTTCCACGTTTTTGTGAATTTTCAGTTTATTGGTATTAATTTATTATATATACAGTAAAAATGATGCAAATACATAATTGATTAGATAATACCCTTGAATACTTCATTTTCAATCAACTATTTGTTTCTCGTTAAAATACTGTGTAAGATATTGAAAAGGGGAGAAGTTCTGTTTTTATTGCATATATCGACGTTTCAGCCGGAATAGAGCGGTTTTCGTGTACATCTTCCATCGGTAATATTTACGGAAAATCAGGAATATTTTAGTTAATTCTAATGAATACACATTGATTTTTATCATTTGTATTGGAAACAACATTGTCATATGTCTTTTGTTGGATCTAAAGGATACGAAACCTCGCTCTATGATTTGAAGTTAAAATCCTCAAATATGGTTAAATAGTGACTTTTTTTCACGTTTTTCATGTAGTTTGATATTACGTAAATATATTCATTTTTACCAATATTTCGATACTATTTCATGTAGTATCACGATATGTGATTTGGCCTTCAAATCTCAGAATTTCGCCTAATATTGCATTTTAAGCAAGTTTTCTTGCATTTTGTTTCGTACGAAAAATCATCGAATTAAGCAATATTTTGACGTTTATCATCTCCTTTTCCTTTATGTGATTTAAACAAAATATCATCGAATTAGGCAATATTTTGCCGTTTTTCCACGTTTTTGTGAATTTTCAGTTTAATGGTATTAATTCATTATATATACGATAAAAATGATGCAAACACATAATTAATTAGATAATACCCTTAAATACTTCATTTTCAATCAACTATTTGTTTCTCGTTAAAATACTGAGAAAGATATTTAAAAGGGGAGAAGTTCTGTTTTTATTGCATATATCGACGTTTCAGCCGGAATAGAGCGGTTTTCGTGTACATCTTCCATCGGTAATATTAACGGAAAATCAGGAACATTTTAGTTAATTCTGATGAAAACACATTGATTTTTATCGTTTGTATTGGAAACAACATTGTCATATGTCTTTTCTTGGATCTAAATAATACGAAACCTCGCTCTATGATTTGAAGGTAAAATCCTCAAATATGGTATATAAGTGACTTTTTTCACGTTTTTCATATAGTTTGATATTACGTAAATATATTCATTTTTACCAATATTTCGATACTATTTCATGTAGTATCACGATATGTGATTTGGCCTTCAAATCTCAGAATTTCGCATAATATTGCATTTTAAGCAAGTTTTCTTGCATTTTGTTTCGTACGAAAAATCATCGAGTTTAGCAATATATTGACGTTTATCATCCCCTTTTCCTTTATGCGATTTAAACAAAATATCATCGAATTAGGCAATATTTTGCCGTTTTTCCACGTTTTTGTGAATTTTCAGTTTATTGGTATTAATTCATTATATATACGATAAAAATGATGCAAACACATAATTGATTAGATAATACCCTTAAATACTTCATTTTCAATCAACTATTTGTTTCTCGTTAAAATACTGAGTAAGATATTGAAAAGGGAAAAAGTTCTGTTTTTATTGCATATATCGACGTTTCAGCCGGAATAGAGCGGTTTTCGTGTACATCTTCCATCGGTAATATTAACGGAAAATCAGGAACATTTTAGTTAATTCTAATGAAAACACATTGATTTTTATCGTTTGTATTGGAAACAACATTGTCATATGTCTTTTCTTGGATCTAAATAATACGAGACCTCGCTCTATGATTTGAAGATAAAATCCTCAAATATGGTTAAATAGTGATTTTTTCACGTTTTTCATCTAGATTGATATTACGTAAATATATTCATTTTTGCCAATATTTCGATACTATTTCATGTAGTATCACGATATGTGATTTGGCTTTCAAATCTCAGAATTTCGCATAATATTGCATTTTAAGCAAGTTTTCTTGCATTTTGTTTCGTACGAAAAATCATCGAATTTAGCAATATATTGACGTTTATCATCCCCTTTTCCTTTATGTGATTAAAACAAAATATCATCGAATTTGGCCGATTTTCCTAGTTTTTGTGAATTTTCAGTTTATTGGTATTAATTCATTATATATACGAAAAAAATGATGCAAACACATAATTGATTAGATAATACCCTTAAATACTTCATTTCAATCAACTATTTGTTTCTCGTTAAAATACTGAGTAAGATATTGAAAAGGGGAGAAGTTCTGTTTTTATTGCATATATCGATGTTTCAGCCGGAAGAGAGCGGTTTTCGTGTACATCTTCCATCGGTAATATTAACGGAAAATCAGGAACATTTTAGTTAACTCTAATGAAAAAACATTGATTTTTATCGTTTGTATTGGAAACAACATTGTCATATGTCTTTTCTTAAAGACATATACGAAATACGAAACCTCGCTCTATGATTTGAAGTTAAAATCCTCAAATACGGTAAAATAGTGACTTTTTTCACGTTTTTCATGTATTTTGATATTACGTAAATATATTCATTTTTACCAATATTTCGATACTATTTCATGTAGTATCACGATATGTGATTTGGCCTTCAAATATCAGAATTTCGCATAATATTGCATTTTAAGCAAGTTTTTTTGCATTTTGTTTCGTACGAATAATCATCGAATTTAGCAATATTTTGACGTTTATCATCTCCTTTTCCTTTATGTGATTTAAACAAAATATCATCGAATTAGGCAATATTTTGCCGTTTTTCCACGTTTTTGTGAATTTTCAGTTTATGGGTTCATATATTTATTATATATACGATAAAAAGGATGCAAACACATAATTGATTAGATAATAACCTTAAATACTTCATTTTCAATCAACCATTTGTTTCTCGTTAAAATACTGAGTAAGATATTAAAAAGGGGAGAAGTTCTGTTTTTATTGCATATATCGAAGTTTCAGCCGGAATAGAGCGGTTTTCGTGTATATCTTCCATCGGTAATATAAACGGAAAATCAGGAACATTTTAGTTAACTCTAATGAAAACACATTGGTTTTTATCGTTTGTATTGGAAACAACATTGTCATATGTCTTTTCTTGGATCTAAATAATACGAAACCTCTCTCTATGATTTGTAGTTAAAATCCTCAAATATGGTTAAATAGTGACTTTTTTCACGTTTTACATGTAGTTTGATATCACGTAAATATATTCATTTTTACCAATATTTCGATACTATTTCATGTAATATCACAATATGTGATTTGGCCTTCAAATCTCAGAATTTCGCAAATTTTTCATTTTAAGCAAGTTTTCTTGCATTTTGTTTCGTACGAAAAATCATCGAATTTAGCAACATATTGACGTTTATCATCCCCTTTTCCTTTATGTGATTTAAACAAAATATAATCGAATTAGGCCGTTTTTCCACGTTTTTGTGAATTTTCAGTTTATTGGTATTAATTCATTATATATACGATAAAAATGATGCAATTCATAATTGATTAGATAATACCCTTAAATAATTCATTTTCAATCAACTATTTGTTTCTCGTTAAAATACTGTGTAAGATATTGAAAAGGGGAGAAGTTCTGTTTTTATTGCATATATCGACGTTTCAGCCGGAATAGAACGGTTTTCGTGTACATCTTCCATCGGTAATATTAACGAAAAATCAGGAACATTTTAGTTAATTCTAATGAAAACACATTGATTTTTATCGTTTGTATTGGAAACAACATTGTCATATGTCTTTTCTTAGATCTAAATAATACGAAACCTCGCTCTATGATTTGAAGTTAAAATCCTCAAAGATGGTTAAATAGTGATTTTTTTCCCGTTTTTCATGTAGATTGATATTACGTAAATATATTCATTTTTGCCAATATTTCGATACTATTTCATGTAGTTTCACGATATGTGATTTGACTTTTAAATCTCAGAATTTCGCATAATATTGCATTTTAAGCAAGTCTTCTTGCATTTTGTTTCGTACGAAAAACCATCGAATTTAGCAATATTTTGACGTTTATCATCCCCTTTTCTTTATGTGATTCAAACAAAATGTCATCGAATTAGGCAATATTTTGCCGTTTTTCCACGTTTTTGTGAATTTTCAGTCAATGGGTTCATTATTCATTATAAATACGATAAAAATGATGCAAACACATAATTGATTAGATAATAACCTTAAATACTTCATTTTCAATCAATTATTTGTTTCTCGTTAAAAAACTGAGTAAGATATTGAAAAAGGAGAAGTTCTGTTTTTATTGCATATATTTGCATATATTTTATTGCATGTTTCAGCCGGAATAGAGTGGTTTTCGTGTATATCTTCCATTAGTAATATAAACGGAAAATCAAGAACATTTTAGGTAATTTTAATGAAAACACATTAATTTTTATCATTTGTATTGGAAACAACATTGT
Organism: Procambarus clarkii; assembly: GCF_040958095.1. Classification (NCBI taxonomy): domain Eukaryota; kingdom Metazoa; phylum Arthropoda; class Malacostraca; order Decapoda; family Cambaridae; genus Procambarus; species Procambarus clarkii. Next base: position 3,242,312 of record NC_091165.1, read on the forward strand.
CATATGTCTTTTCTTGGATCTAAACAATACGAAACCTCGCTCTATGATTTGAAGTTAAAATCCCCAAATATGGTTAAATAGTGACTTTTTTTCACGTTTTTCATGTAGTTTGATATTACGAAAATATATTCATTTTTACCAATATTTCGATACTATTTCATGTAGTATCACGATATGTGATTTGGCCTTCAAATCTCAGAATTTCGCATAATATTGCATTTTAAGCAAGTTTTTTTGCATTTTGTTTCGTACGAAAAATCATCGAATTTAGCAATATTTTGACGTTTATCATCTCCTTTTCCTTTATGTGATTTAAACAAAATATCATCGAATTAGGCAATATTTTGCCGTTTTTCCACGTTTTTGTGAATTTTCAGTTTATTGGCATTAATTCATTATATATACGATAAAAATGATGCAAACACATAATTGATTAGATAATAATCTTGAATACTTCATTTTCAATCAATTATTTGCTTCTCGTTAAAATACTGAGTATGATATTGAAAAGGGGAGAAGTTCTGTTTTTATTGTATATATCGACGTTTCAGCCGGAATAGAGCGGTTTTCGTGTACATCTTCCATCGGTAATATAAACGGAAAATCAGGAACATTTTAGTTAATTCTAATGAAAACACATTGATTTTTATCGTTTGTATTGGAAACAACATTGTCATGTCTTTCCTTGGATCTAAATAATACGAAACCTCGTTCTATGATTTGAAGTTAAAATCCTCAAATATGGTTAAATAGTGACTTTTTCACGTTTTTCATGTAGTTTGATATTACGTAAATATATTCATTTTTACCAATATTTCGATACTATTTCATGTAGTATCACGAAATGTGATTTGGCCTTCAAATCTCAGAATTTCGCATAATATTGCATTTTAAGCAAGTTTTCTTGCATTTTGTTTCGTACGAAAAATCATCGAGTTTAGCAATATATTGACGTTTATCATCCCCTTTTCCTTTATGCGATTTAAACAAAATATCATCGAATTAGGCAATATTTTGCCATTTTTCCACGTTTTTGTGAATTTTCAGTTTATTGGTATTAATTCATTAAATATACGATAAAAATGATGCAAACACATAATTGATTAGATAATACCCTTAAATACTTCATTTTCAATCAACTATTTGTTTCTCGTTAAAATACTGAGTAAGATATTGAAAAGGGAAAAAGTTCTGTTTTTATTGCATATATCGACGTTTCAGCCGGAATAGAGCGGTTTTCGTGTACATCTTCCATCGGTAATATTAACGGAAAATCAGGAACATTTTAGTTAATTCTAATGAAAACACATTGATTTTTATCGTTTGTATTGGAAACAACATTGTCATATGTCTTTTCTTGGATCTAAATAATACGAGACCTCGCTCTATGATTTGAAGATAAAATCCTCAAATATGGTTAAATAGTGATTTTTTCACGTTTTTCATCTAGATTGATATTACGTAAATATATTCATTTTTGCCAATATTTCGATACTATTTCATGTAGTATCACGATATGTGATTTGGCTTTCAAATCTCAGAATTTCGCATAATATTGCATTTTAAGCAAGTTTTCTTGCATTTTGTTTCGTACGAAAAATCATCGAATTTAGCAATATATTGACGTTTATCATCCCCTTTTCCTTTATGTGATTAAAACAAAATATCATCGAATTTGGCCGATTTTCCTAGTTTTTGTGAATTTTCAGTTTATTGGTATTAATTCATTATATATACGAAAAAAATGATGCAAACACATAATTGATTAGATAATACCCTTAAATACTTCATTTCAATCAACTATTTGTTTCTCGTTAAAATACTGAGTAAGATATTGAAAAGGGGAGAAGTTCTGTTTTTATTGCATATATCGATGTTTCAGCCGGAAGAGAGCGGTTTTCGTGTACATCTTCCATCGGTAATATTAACGGAAAATCAGGAACATTTTAGTTAACTCTAATGAAAAAACATTGATTTTTATCGTTTGTATTGGAAACAACATTGTCATATGTCTTTTCTTAAAGACATATACGAAATACGAAACCTCGCTCTATGATTTGAAGTTAAAATCCTCAAATACGGTAAAATAGTGACTTTTTTCACGTTTTTCATGTATTTTGATATTACGTAAATATATTCATTTTTACCAATATTTCGATACTATTTCATGTAGTATCACGATATGTGATTTGGCCTTCAAATATCAGAATTTCGCATAATATTGCATTTTAAGCAAGTTTTTTTGCATTTTGTTTCGTACGAATAATCATCGAATTTAGCAATATTTTGACGTTTATCATCTCCTTTTCCTTTATGTGATTTAAACAAAATATCATCGAATTAGGCAATATTTTGCCGTTTTTCCACGTTTTTGTGAATTTTCAGTTTATGGGTTCATATATTTATTATATATACGATAAAAAGGATGCAAACACATAATTGATTAGATAATAACCTTAAATACTTCATTTTCAATCAACCATTTGTTTCTCGTTAAAATACTGAGTAAGATATTAAAAAGGGGAGAAGTTCTGTTTTTATTGCATATATCGAAGTTTCAGCCGGAATAGAGCGGTTTTCGTGTATATCTTCCATCGGTAATATAAACGGAAAATCAGGAACATTTTAGTTAACTCTAATGAAAACACATTGATTTTTATCGTTTGTATTGGAAACAACATTGTCATATGTCTTTTCTTGGATCTAAATAATACGAAACCTCTCTCTATGATTTGTAGTTAAAATTCTCAAATATGGTTAAATAGTGACTTTTTTCACGTTTTACATGTAGTTTGATATCACGTAAATATATTCATTTTTACCAATATTTCGATACTATTTCATGTAATATCACAATATGTGATTTGGCCTTCAAATCTCAGAATTTCGCAAATTTTTCATTTTAAGCAAGTTTTCTTGCATTTTGTTTCGTACGAAAAATCATCGAATTTAGCAACATATTGACGTTTATCATCCCCTTTTCCTTTATGTGATTTAAACAAAATATAATCGAATTAGGCCGTTTTTCCACGTTTTTGTGAATTTTCAGTTTATTGGTATTAATTCATTATATATACGATAAAAATGATGCAATTCATAATTGATTAGATAATACCCTTAAATAATTCATTTTCAATCAACTATTTGTTTCTCGTTAAAATACTGTGTAAGATATTGAAAAGGGGAGAAGTTCTGTTTTTATTGCATATATCGACGTTTCAGCCGGAATAGAACGGTTTTCGTGTACATCTTCCATCGGTAATATTAACGAAAAATCAGGAACATTTTAGTTAATTCTAATGAAAACACATTGATTTTTATCGTTTGTATTGGAAACAACATTGTCATATGTCTTTTCTTAGATCTAAATAATACGAAACCTCGCTCTATGATTTGAAGTTAAAATCCTCAAAGATGGTTAAATAGTGATTTTTTTCCCGTTTTTCATGTAGATTGATATTACGTAAATATATTCATTTTTGCCAATATTTCGATACTATTTCATGTAGTTTCACGATATGTGATTTGACTTTTAAATCTCAGAATTTCGCATAATATTGCATTTTAAGCAAGTCTTCTTGCATTTTGTTTCGTACGAAAAACCATCGAATTTAGCAATATTTTGACGTTTATCATCCCCTTTTCTTTATGTGATTCAAACAAAATGTCATCGAATTAGGCAATATTTTGCCGTTTTTCCACGTTTTTGTGAATTTTCAGTCAATGGGTTCATTATTCATTATAAATACGATAAAAATGATGCAAACACATAATTGATTAGATAATAACCTTAAATACTTCATTTTCAATCAATTATTTGTTTCTCGTTAAAAAACTGAGTAAGATATTGAAAAAGGAGAAGTTCTGTTTTTATTGCATATATTTGCATATATTTTATTGCATGTTTCAGCCGGAATAGAGTGGTTTTCGTGTATATCTTCCATTAGTAATATAAACGGAAAATCAAGAACATTTTAGGTAATTTTAATGAAAACACATTAATTTTTATCATTTGTATTGGAAACAACATTGTCATATGTCTTTTCTTGGATCTAAACAATACGAAACCTCGCTCTATGATTTGAAGTTAAAATCCCCAAATATGGTTAAATAGTGACTTTTTTTCACGTTTTTCATGTAGTTTGATATTACGAAAATATATTCATTTTTACCAATATTTCGATACTATTTCATGTAGTATCACGATATGTGATTTGGCCTTCAAATCTCAGAATTTCGCATAATATTGCATTTTAAGCAAGTTTTTTTGCATTTTGTTTCGTACGAAAAATCATCGAATTTAGCAATATTTTGACGTTTATCATCTCCTTTTCCTTTATGTGATTTAAACAAAATATCATCGAATTAGGCAATATTTTGCCGTTTTTCCACGTTTTTGTGAATTTTCAGTTTATTGGCATTAATTCATTATATATACGATAAAAATGATGCAAACACATAATTGATTAGATAATAATCTTGAATACTTCATTTTCAATCAATTATTTGCTTCTCGTTAAAATACTGAGTATGATATTGAAAAGGGGAGAAGTTCTGTTTTTATTGCATATATCGACGTTTCAGCCGGAATAGAGCGGTTTTCGTGTACATCTTCCATCGGTAATATAAACGGAAAATCAGGAACATTTTAGTTAATTCTAATGAAAACACATTGATTTTTATCGTTTGTATTGGAAACAACATTGTCATGTCTTTCCTTGGATCTAAATAATACGAAACCTCGTTCTATGATTTGAAGTTAAAATCCTCAAATATGGTTAAATAGTGACTTTTTCACGTTTTTCATGTAGTTTGATATTACGTAAATATATTAATTTTTACCAATATTTCGATACTATTTCATGTAGTATCACGAAATGTGATTTGGCCTTCAAATCTCAGAATTTCGCATAATATTGCATTTTAAGCAAGTTTTCTTGCATTTTGTTTCGTACGAAAAATCATCGAATTTAGCAATATTTTGACGTTTATCATCCCCTTTTCCTTTATGTGATTTAAACAAAATATCATCGAATTAGGCAATATTTGGCCGTTTTTCCACGTTTTTGTGAAATTTCAGTTTATGGGCATTAATTCATTACATATACGATAAAAATGATGCAAACACATAATTGATTAGATAATAACCTTAAATACTTCATTTTCAATCAATTATTTGTTTGTCGTTAAAATACTGAGTAAGATATTGAAAAGGGGAGACGTTCTGTTTTTATTGCATATATCGACGTTTCAGCCGGAATAGAGCGGTTTTCGTGTATATCTTCTATTGGTAATATAAACGGAAAATCAGGAACATTTTAGTTAATTCTAATGAAAACACATTGATTTTTATCATTTGTATTGGAAACAACATTGTCATATGTCTTTTCTTGGATCTAAATAATACGAAACCTCGCTCTATGGTTTGAAGTTAAAATCCTCTAATATGGTTAAATAGTGACTTTTTTCACGTTTTTCATGTAGTTTGATATTACGTAAATATATTCATTTTTACCAATATTTCGATACTATTTCATGTAGTATCACGATATGTGATTTGGCCTTCAAATCACATAATTTCGCATAATATTGCATTTTAAGCAAGTTTTCTTGAATTTTGTTTCGTACGAAAAATCATCGAATTTAGCAATATTTTGACGTTTATCATCCCATTTTCCTTTATGTGATTTAAACAAAATATCATCGAATTAGGCCGTTTTTCCACGTTTTTGTGAATTTTCAGTTTATTGGTATTAATTCATTATATATAAGATAAAAATGATGCAAACACATAATTGATTAGGTAATATCCTTAAATACTTAATTTCAATCAACTATTTGTTTCTCGTTAAAATACTGAGTAAGATATTGAAAAGGGGAGAAGTTCTGTTTTTATTGCATATATCGACGTTTCAGCTGGAGTAGAGCGGTTTTCGTGTACATCTTCCATCGGTAATATAAACGGAAAATCAGGACCATTTTAGTTAATTCTATAGAAAACACATTGATTTTTATCATTTGTATTAGAAAAAACATTGTCATATGTCTTTTCTTGGATCTAAATAATACGAAACCTCGCTCTATGATTTGAAGTTAAAATCCTCAAATATGGTTAAATTGTGACTTTTTTCACGTTTTTCATGTAGTTTGATATTACGTAAATATATTCATTTTTGCCAATATTTCGATACTATTCATGTAGTATCACGATATGTGATTTGGCCTTCAAATCTCAGAATTTCGCATAAATTTGCATTTTAAGCAAGTTTTCTTGCATTTTGTTTCGTACGAAAAATCATCGAATTTAGCAATATTTTGACGTTTATCATCCCTTTTTCCTTTATGCGATTTAAACAAAATATCATCGAATTATGCCGTTTTTCCACGTTTTTGTGAATTTTCAGATTATGTGTATTAGTTCATTATATATACGATAAAAATGATGCAAACACATAATTGATTAGATAATACCCTTAAATACTTCATTTTCAATCAACTATTTGTTTCTTGTTAAAATACTGTGTAAGATATTGAAAAGGGGAGAAGTTCTGTTTTTATTGCATATATCGACGTTTCAGCCGGAATAGAGCAGTTTTCGTGTACATCTTCCATCGGTAATATAAACGGAAAATCAGGAATATTTTAGTTAATTCTAATGAAAACAGATTGATTTTTATCGTTTGTATTGGAAACAACATTGTCATATGTCTTTTCTTGGATCTAAATAATACGAAACCTCGCTCTATGATTTAAAGTTAAAATCCTCAAATATGGTTAAATAGTGACTTTTTCAGGTTTTCATGCAGTTTGATGTTACGTAAATATATTCATTTTTACCAATATTTCGATACTATTTCATGTAGTATCACGATATGTGATTTGGCCTTCAAATCTCAGAATTTCGCATCATATTGCATTTTAAGCAAGTTTTCTTGCATTTTGTTTCGTACGAAAAATCATCGAATTTAGCAATATTTTGACGTTTATCATCCCCTTTTCTTTATGTGATTTAAACAAAATGTCATCGAATTAGGCAATATTTTTCCGTTTTTCCACGTTTTTGTGAATTTTCAGTCAATGGGTATTAATTCATTATATATACGATAAAAATGATGCAAACACATAATTGATTAGATAATAACCTTAAATACTTCATTTTCAATCAATTATTTGTTTCTCGTTAAAATACTGAGTAAGATATTGAAAAAGGAGAAGTTCTGTTTTTATTGCATATATCGACGTTTCAGCCGGAATAGAGCGGTTTTCGTGTATATCTTCCATCAGTAATATAAACAGAAAACCAGGAACATTTTAGTTAATTCTAATGAAAACACATTGATTTTTATCATTTGTATTAGAAACAACATTGTCATATGTCTTTTCTTGGATCTAAAGAATACGAAACCCCGCTCTATGATTTGAAGTTAAAATCCTCATATATGGTTAAATAGTGAATTTTTTCACGTTTTTCATGTAGTTTGATATTACGTAAATATATTCATTTTTACCAATATTTCGATACTATTTCATGTAGTATCACGATATGTGATTTGGCCTTCATATCTCAGAATTTCGCATAATATTGCATTTTAAGCAAGTTTTCTTGCATTTTGTTTCGTACGAAAAATCATCGAGTTTAGCAATATATTGACGTTTATCATCCCCTTTTCCTTTATGTGATTTATACAAAATATCATCGAATTAGGCAATATTTTGCCGTTTTTCCACGATTTTGTGAATTTTCAGTTTATTGGTATTAATTCATTATATATACGATAAAAATGATGCAAACACATAATTGATTAGATAATAACCTTGAATACTTAATTTTCAATCAATTATTTGTTTCTCGTTAAAATACTGAGTATGATATTGAAAAGGGGAGAAGTTCTGTTTTTATTGCATATATCGACGTTTCAGCTGGAATAGAGCGGTTTTCGTGTAATTCTTCCATCGGTAATATTAACGGAAAATCAGGAACATTTTAGTTAATTCTAATGAAAACACATTGATTTTTATCGTTTGTATTGGAAACAACATTGTCATATGTCTTTTCTTGGATCTAAATAATACGAAACCTCGCTCTATGATTTGAAGTTAAAATCCTCAAATATGGTAAAATAGTGACTTTTTTCACGTTTTTCATGTATTTTGACATTAAGTAAATATATTCATTTTTACTAATATTTCGATACTATTTCATGTAGTATCACGATATGTGATTTGGCCTTCAAATCTCAGAATTTCGCATAATATTGCATTTTAAGGAAGTTTTTTTGCATTTTGTTTCGTACGAAAAATCATCGAATTTAGCAATATTTTGACGTTTATCATCTCCTTTTCCTTTATGTGATTTAAACAAAATATCATCGAATTAGGCAACATTTTGCCGTTTTTCCACGTTTTTGTGAATTTTCAGTTTATTGGTATTAATTTATTATATATACAGTAAAAATGATGCAAATACATAATTGATTAGATAATACCCTTGAATACTTCATTTTCAATCAACTATTTGTTTCTCGTTAAAATACTGTGTAAGATATTGAAAAGGGGAGAAGTTCTGTTTTTATTGCATATATCGACGTTTCAGCCGGAATAGAGCGGTTTTCGTGTCCATCTTCCATCGGTAATATTTACGGAAAATCAGGAATATTTTAGTTAATTCTAATGAATACACATTGATTTTTATCATTTGTATTGGAAACAACATTGTCATATGTCTTTTGTTGGATCTAAAGGATACGAAACCTCGCTCTATGATTTGAAGTTAAAATCCTCAAATATGGTTAAATAGTGACTTTTTTTCACGTTTTTCATGTAGTTTGATATTACGTAAATATATTCATTTTTACCAATATTTCGATACTATTTCATGTAGTATCACGATATGTGATTTGGCCTTCAAATCTCAGAATTTCGCCTAATATTGCATTTTAAGCAAGTTTTCTTGCATTTTGTTTCGTACGAAAAATCATCGAATTAAGCAATATTTTGACGTTTATCATCTCCTTTTCCTTTATGTGATTTAAACAAAATATCATCGAATTAGGCAATATTTTGCCGTTTTTCCACGTTTTTGTGAATTTTCAGTTTAATGGTATTAATTCATTATATATACGATAAAAATGATGCAAACACATAATTAATTAGATAATACCCTTAAATACTTCATTTTCAATCAACTATTTGTTTCTCGTTAAAATACTGAGAAAGATATTTAAAAGGGGAGAAGTTCTGTTTTTATTGCATATATCGACGTTTCAGCCGGAATAGAGCGGTTTTCGTGTACATCTTCCATCGGTAATATTAACGGAAAATCAGGAACATTTTAGTTAATTCTAATGAAAACACATTGATTTTTATCGTTTGTATTGGAAACAACATTGTCATATGTCTTTTCTTAGATCTAAATAATACGAAACCTCGCTCTATGATTTGAAGTTAAAATCCTCAAAGATGGTTAAATAGTGATTTTTTTCCCGTTTTTCATGTAGATTGATATTACGTAAATATATTCATTTTTGCCAATATTTCGATACTATTTCATGTAGTATCACGATATGTGATTTGACTTTTAAATCTCAGAATTTCGCATATTATTGCATTTTAAGCAAGTCTTCTTGCATTTTGTTTCGTACGAAAAACCATCGAATTTAGCAATATTTTGACGTTTATCATCCCCTTTTCTTTATGTGATTCAAACAAAATGTCATCGAATTAGGCAATATTTTGCCGTTTTTCCACGTTTTTGTGAATTTTCAGTCAATGGGTTCATTATTCATTATAAATACGATAAAAATGATGCAAACACATAATTGATTAGATAATAACCTTAAATACTTCATTTTCAATCAATTATTTGTTTCTCGTTAAAAAACTGAGTAAGATATTGAAAAAGGAGAAGTTCTGTTTTTATTGCATATATTTTATTGCATGTTTCAGCCGGAATAGAGTGGTTTTCGTGTATATCTTCCATTAGTAATATAAACGGAAAATCAAGAACATTTTAGGTAATTTTAATGAAAACACATTAATTTTTATCATTTGTATTGGAAACAACATTGTCATATGTCTTTTCTTGGATCTAAACAATACGAAACCTCGCTCTATGATTTGAAGTTAAAATCCCCAAATATGGTTAAATAGTGACTTTTTTTCACGTTTTTCATGTAGTTTGATATTACGAAAATATATTCATTTTTACCAATATTTCGATACTATTTCATGTAGTATCACGATATGTGATTTGGCCTTCAAATCTCAGAATTTCGCATAATATTGCATTTTAAGCAAGTTTTTTTGCATTTTGTTTCGTACGAAAAATCATCGAATTTAGCAATATTTTGACGTTTATCATCTCCTTTTCCTTTATGTGATTTAAACAAAATATCATCGAATTAGGCAATATTTTGCCGTTTTTCCACGTTTTTGTGAATTTTCAGTTTATTGGCATTAATTCATTATATATACGATAAAAATGATGCAAACACATAATTGATTAGATAATAATCTTGAATACTTCATTTTCAATCAATTATTTGCTTCTCGTTAAAATACTGAGTATGATATTGAAAAGGGGAGAAGTTCTGTTTTTATTGCATATATCGACGTTTCAGCCGGAATAGAGCGGTTTTCGTGTACATCTTCCATCGGTAATATAAACGGAAAATCAGGAACATTTTAGTTAATTCTAATGAAAACACATTGATTTTTATCGTTTGTATTGGAAACAACATTGTCATGTCTTTCCTTGGATCTAAATAATACGAAACCTCGTTCTATGATTTGAAGTTAAAATCCTCAAATATGGTTAAATAGTGACTTTTTCACGTTTTTCATGTAGTTTGATATTACGTAAATATATTAATTTTTACCAATATTTCGATACTATTTCATGTAGTATCACGAAATGTGATTTGGCCTTCAAATCTCAGAATTTCGCATAATATTGCATTTTAAGCAAGTTTTCTTGCATTTTGTTTCGTACGAAAAATCATCGAATTTAGCAATATTTTGACGTTTATCATCCCCTTTTCCTTTATGTGATTTAAACAAAATATCATCGAATTAGGCAATATTTGGTCGTTTTTCCACGTTTTTGTGAAATTTCAGTTTATGGGCATTAATTCATTACATATACGATAAAAATGATGCAAACACATAATTGATTAGATAATAACCTTAAATACTTCATTTTCAATCAATTATTTGTTTGTCGTTAAAATACTGAGTAAGATATTGAAAAGGGGAGACGTTCTGTTTTTATTGCATATATCGACGTTTCAGCCGGAATAGAGCGGTTTTCGTGTATATCTTCTATTGGTAATATAAACGGAAAATCAGGAACATTTTAGTTAATTCTAATGAAAACACATTGATTTTTATCATTTGTATTGGAAACAACATTGTCATATGTCTTTTCTTGGATCTAAATAATACGAAACCTCGCTCTATGGTTTGAAGTTAAAATCCTCTAATATGGTTAAATAGTGACTTTTTTCACGTTTTTCATGTAGTTTGATATTACGTAAATATATTCATTTTTACCAATATTTCGATACTATTTCATGTAGTATCACGATATGTGATTTGGCCTTCAAATCACATAATTTCGCATAATATTGCATTTTAAGCAAGTTTTCTTGAATTTTGTTTCGTACGAAAAATCATCGAATTTAGCAATATTTTGACGTTTATCATCCCATTTTCCTTTATGTGATTTAAACAAAATATCATCGAATTAGGCCGTTTTTCCACGTTTTTGTGAATTTTCAGTTTATTGGTATTAATTCATTATATATAAGATAAAAGTGATGCAAACACATAATTGATTAGGTAATATCCTTAAATACTTAATTTCAATCAACTATTTGTTTCTCGTTAAAATACTGAGTAAGATATTGAAAAGGGGAGAAGTTCTGTTTTTATTGCATATATCGACGTTTCAGCTGGAGTAGAGCGGTTTTCGTGTACATCTTCCATCGGTAATATAAACGGAAAATCAGGACCATTTTAGTTAATTCTATAGAAAACACATTGATTTTTATCATTTGTATTAGAAAAAACATTGTCATATGTCTTTTCTTGGATCTAAATAATACGAAACCTCGCTCTATGATTTGAAGTTAAAATCCTCAAATATGGTTAAATTGTGACTTTTTTCACGTTTTTCATGTAGTTTGATATTACGTAAATATATTCATTTTTGCCAATATTTCGATACTATTCATGTAGTATCACGATATGTGATTTGGCCTTCAAATCTCAGAATTTCGCATAAATTTGCATTTTAAGCAAGTTTTCTTGCATTTTGTTTCGTACGAAAAATCATCGAATTTAGCAATATTTTGACGTTTATCATCCCTTTTTCCTTTATGCGATTTAAACAAAATATCATCGAATTATGCCGTTTTTCCACGTTTTTGTGAATTTTCAGATTATGTGTATTAGTTCATTATATATACGATAAAAATGATGCAAACACATAATTGATTAGATAATACCCTTAAATACTTCATTTTCAATCAACTATTTGTTTCTTGTTAAAATACTGTGTAAGATATTGAAAAGCGGAGAAGTTCTGTTTTTATTGCATATATCGACGTTTCAGCCGGAATAGAGCAGTTTTCGTGTACATCTTCCATCGGTAATATAAACGGAAAATCAGGAATATTTTAGTTAATTCTAATGAAAACAGATTGATTTTTATCGTTTGTATTGGAAACAACATTGTCATATGTCTTTTCTTGGATCTAAATAATACGAAACCTCGCTCTATGATTTAAAGTTAAAATCCTCAAATATGGTTAAATAGTGACTTTTTCAGGTTTTCATGTAGTTTGATATTACGTAAATATATTCATTTTTACCAATATTTCGATACTATTTCATGTAGTATCACGATATGTGATTTGGCCTTCAAATCTCAGAATTTCGCATCATATTGCATTTTAAGCAAGTTTTCTTGCATTTTGTTTCGTACGAAAAATCATCGAATTTAGCAATATTTTGACGTTTATCATCCCCTTTTCTTTATGTGATTTAAACAAAATGTCATCGAATTAGGCAATATTTTTCCGTTTTTCCACGTTTTTGTGAATTTTCAGTCAATGGGTATTAATTCATTATATATACGATAAAAATGATGCAAACACATAATTGATTAGATAATAACCTTAAATACTTCATTTTCAATCAATTATTTGTTTCTCGTTAAAATACTGAGTAAGATATTGAAAAAGGAGAAGTTCTGTTTTTATTGCATATATCGACGTTTCAGCCGGAATAGAGCGGTTTTCGTGTATATCTTCCATCAGTAATATAAACAGAAAACCAGGAACATTTTAGTTAATTCTAATGAAAACACATTGATTTTTATCATTTGTATTAGAAACAACATTGTCATATGTCTTTTCTTGGATCTAAAGAATACGAAACCTCGCTCTATGATTTGAAGTTAAAATCCTCATATATGGTTAAATAGTGAATTTTTTCACGTTTTTCATGTAGTTTGATATTACGTAAATATATTCATTTTTACCAATATTTCGATACTATTTCATGTAGTATCACGATATGTGATTTGGCCTTCATATCTCAGAATTTCGCATAATATTGCATTTTAAGCAAGTTTTCTTGCATTTTGTTTCGTACGAAAAATCATCGAGTTTAGCAATATATTGACGTTTATCATCCCCTTTTCCTTTATGTGATTTATACAAAATATCATCGAATTAGGCAATATTTTGCCGTTTTTCCACGATTTTGTGAATTTTCAGTTTATTGGTATTAATTCATTATATATACGATAAAAATGATGCAAACACATAATTGATTAGATAATAACCTTGAATACTTAATTTTCAATCAATTATTTGTTTCTCGTTAAAATACTGAGTATGATATTGAAAAGGGGAGAAGTTCTGTTTTTATTGCATATATCGACGTTTCAGCTGGAATAGAGCGGTTTTCGTGTAATTCTTCCATCGGTAATATTAACGGAAAATCAGGAACATTTTAGTTAATTCTAATGAAAACACATTGATTTTTATCGTTTGTATTGGAAACAACATTGTCATATGTCTTTTCTTGGATCTAAATAATACGAAACCTCGCTCTATGATTTGAAGTTAAAATCCTCAAATATGGTAAAATAGTGACTTTTTTCACGTTTTTCATGTATTTTGACATTAAGTAAATATATTCATTTTTACTAATATTTCGATACTATTTCATGTAGTATCACGATATGTGATTTGGCCTTCAAATCTCAGAATTTCGCATAATATTGCATTTTAAGGAAGTTTTTTTGCATTTTGTTTCGTACGAAAAATCATCGAATTTAGCAATATTTTGACGTTTATCATCTCCTTTTCCTTTATGTGATTTAAACAAAATATCATCGAATTAGGCAACATTTTGCCGTTTTTCCACGTTTTTGTGAATTTTCAGTTTATTGGTATTAATTTATTATATATACAGTAAAAATGATGCAAATACATAATTGATTAGATAATACCCTTGAATACTTCATTTTCAATCAACTATTTGTTTCTCGTTAAAATACTGTGTAAGATATTGAAAAGGGGAGAAGTTCTGTTTTTATTGCATATATCGACGTTTCAGCCGGAATAGAGCGGTTTTCGTGTACATCTTCCATCGGTAATATTTACGGAAAATCAGGAATATTTTAGTTAATTCTAATGAATACACATTGATTTTTATCATTTGTATTGGAAACAACATTGTCATATGTCTTTTGTTGGATCTAAAGGATACGAAACCTCGCTCTATGATTTGAAGTTAAAATCCTCAAATATGGTTAAATAGTGACTTTTTTTCACGTTTTTCATGTAGTTTGATATTACGTAAATATATTCATTTTTACCAATATTTCGATACTATTTCATGTAGTATCACGATATGTGATTTGGCCTTCAAATCTCAGAATTTCGCCTAATATTGCATTTTAAGCAAGTTTTCTTGCATTTTGTTTCGTACGAAAAATCATCGAATTAAGCAATATTTTGACGTTTATCATCTCCTTTTCCTTTATGTGATTTAAACAAAATATCATCGAATTAGGCAATATTTTGCCGTTTTTCCACGTTTTTGTGAATTTTCAGTTTAATGGTATTAATTCATTATATATACGATAAAAATGATGCAAACACATAATTAATTAGATAATACCCTTAAATACTTCATTTTCAATCAACTATTTGTTTCTCGTTAAAATACTGAGAAAGATATTTAAAAGGGGAGAAGTTCTGTTTTTATTGCATATATCGACGTTTCAGCCGGAATAGAGCGGTTTTCGTGTACATCTTCCATCGGTAATATTAACGGAAAATCAGGAACATTTTAGTTAATTCTGATGAAAACACATTGATTTTTATCGTTTGTATTGGAAACAACATTGTCATATGTCTTTTCTTGGATCTAAATAATACGAAACCTCGCTCTATGATTTGAAGGTAAAATCCTCAAATATGGTATATAAGTGACTTTTTTCACGTTTTTCATATAGTTTGATATTACGTAAATATATTCATTTTTACCAATATTTCGATACTATTTCATGTAGTATCACGATATGTGATTTGGCCTTCAAATATCAGAATTTCGCATAATATTGCATTTTAAGCAAGTTTTCTTGCATTTTGTTTCGTACGAAAAATCATCGAATTTAGCAATATATTGACGTTTATCATCCCCTTTTCCTTTATGTGATTAAAACAAAATATCATCGAATTTGGCCGATTTTCCTAGTTTTTGTGAATTTTCAGTTTATTGGTATTAATTCATTATATATACGAAAAAAATGATGCAAACACATAATTGATTAGATAATACCCTTAAATACTTCATTTCAATCAACTATTTGTTTCTCGTTAAAATACTGAGTAAGATATTGAAAAGGGGAGAAGTTCTGTTTTTATTGCATATATCGATGTTTCAGCCGGAAGAGAGCGGTTTTCGTGTACATCTTCCATCGGTAATATTAACGGAAAATCAGGAACATTTTAGTTAACTCTAATGAAAAAACATTGATTTTTATCGTTTGTATTGGAAACAACATTGTCATATGTCTTTTCTTAAAGACATATACGAAATACGAAACCTCGCTCTATGATTTGAAGTTAAAATCCTCAAATACGGTAAAATAGTGACTTTTTTCACGTTTTTCATGTATTTTGATATTACGTAAATATATTCATTTTTACCAATATTTCGATACTATTTCATGTAGTATCACGATATGTGATTTGGCCTTCAAATATCAGAATTTCGCATAATATTGCATTTTAAGCAAGTTTTTTTGCATTTTGTTTCGTACGAATAATCATCGAATTTAGCAATATTTTGACGTTTATCATCTCCTTTTCCTTTATGTGATTTAAACAAAATATCATCGAATTAGGCAATATTTTTTCCGTTTTTCCACGTTTTTGTGAATTTTCAGTTTATGGGTTCATATATTTATTATATATACGATAAAAAGGATGAAACACATAATTGATTAGATAATAACCATAAATACTTCATTTTCAATCAACCATTTGTTTCTCGTTAAAATACTGAGTAAGATATTAAAAAGGGGAGAAGTTCTGTTTTTATTGCATATATCGAAGTTTCAGCCGGAATAGAGCGGTTTTCGTGTATATCTTCCATCGGTAATATAAACGGAAAATCAGGAACATTTTAGTTAACTCTAATGAAAACACATTGATTTTTATCGTTTGTATTGGAAACAACATTGTCATATGTCTTTTCTTGGATCTAAATAATACGAAACCTCTCTCTATGATTTGTAGTTAAAATCCTCAAATATGGTTAAATAGTGACTTTTTTCACGTTTTACATGTAGTTTGATATCACGTAAATATATTCATTTTTACCAATATTTCGATACTATTTCATGTAATATCACAATATGTGATTTGGCCTTCAAATCTCAGAATTTCGCAAATTTTTCATTTTAAGCAAGTTTTCTTGCATTTTGTTTCGTACGAAAAATCATCGAATTTAGCAACATATTGACGTTTATCATCCCCTTTTCCTTTATGTGATTTAAACAAAATATAATCGAATTAGGCAATATTTTTCCGTTTTTCCACGTTTTTGTGAATTTTCAGTCAATGGGTATTAATTCATTATATATACGATAAAAATGATGCAAACACATAATTGATTAGATAATAACCTTAAATACTTCATTTTCAATCAACTATTTGTTTCTCGTTAAAATACTGAGTAAGATATTGAAAAGGGAAAAAGTTCTGTTTTTATTGCATATATCGACGTTTCAGCCGGAAGAGAGCGGTTTTCGTGAACATCTTCCATCGGTAATATTAACGGAAAATCAGGAACATTTTAGTTAATTCTAATGAAAACACATTGATTTTTATCGTTTGTATTGGAAACAACATTGTCATATGTCTTTTCTTGGATCTAAATAATACGAGACCTCGCTCTATGATTTGAAGTTAAAATCCTCAAATATGGTTAAATAGTGATTTTTTCACGTTTTTCATCTAGATTGATATTACGTAAATATATTCATTTTTGCCAATATTTCGATACTATTTCATGTAGTATCACGATATGTGATTTGGCTTTCAAATCTCAGAATTTCGCATAATATTGCATTTTAAGCAAGTTTTCTTGCATTTTGTTTCGTACGAAAAATCATCGAATTTAGCAATATATTGACGTTTATCATCCCCTTTTCCTTTATGTGATTAAAACAAAATATCATCGAATTTGGCCGATTTTCCTAGTTTTTGTGAATTTTCAGTTTATTGGTATTAATTCATTATATATACGAAAAAAATGATGCAAACACATAATTGATTAGATAATACCCTTAAATACTTCATTTCAATCAACTATTTGTTTCTCGTTAAAATACTGAGTAAGATATTGAAAAGGGGAGAAGTTCTGTTTTTATTGCATATATCGATGTTTCAGCCGGAAGAGAGCGGTTTTCGTGTACATCTTCCATCGGTAATATTAACGGAAAATCAGGAACATTTTAGTTAACTCTAATGAAAAAACATTGATTTTTATCGTTTGTATTGGAAACAACATTGTCATATGTCTTTTCTTAAAGACATATACGAAATACGAAACCTCGCTCTATGATTTGAAGTTAAAATCCTCAAATACGGTAAAATAGTGACTTTTTTTCACGTTTTTCATGTATTTTGATATTACGTAAATATATTCATTTTTACCAATATTTCGATACTATTTCATGTAGTATCACGATATGTGATTTGGCCTTCAAATATCAGAATTTCGCATAATATTGCATTTTAAGCAAGTTTTTTTGCATTTTGTTTCGTACGAATAATCATCGAATTTAGCAATATTTTGACGTTTATCATCTCCTTTTCCTTTATGTGATTTAAACAAAATATCATCGAATTAGGCAATATTTTGCCGTTTTTCCACGTTTTTGTGAATTTTCAGTTTATGGGTTCATATATTTATTATATATACGATAAAAAGGATGCAAACACATAATTGATTAGATAATAACCTTAAATACTTCATTTTCAATCAACCATTTGTTTCTCGTTAAAATACTGAGTAAGATATTAAAAAGGGGAGAAGTTCTGTTTTTATTGCATATATCGAAGTTTCAGCCGGAATAGAGCGGTTTTCGTGTATATCTTCCATCGGTAATATAAACGGAAAATCAGGAACATTTTAGTTAACTCTAATGAAAACACATTGATTTTTATCGTTTGTATTGGAAACAACATTGTCATATGTCTTTTCTTGGATCTAAATAATACGAAACCTCTCTCTATGATTTGTAGTTAAAATCCTCAAATATGGTTAAATAGTGACTTTTTTCACGTTTTACATGTAGTTTGATATCACGTAAATATATTCATTTTTACCAATATTTCGATACTATTTCATGTAATATCACAATATGTGATTTGGCCTTCAAATCTCAGAATTTCGCAAATTTTTCATTTTAAGCAAGTTTTCTTGCATTTTGTTTCGTACGAAAAATCATCGAATTTAGCAACATATTGACGTTTATCATCCCCTTTTCCTTTATGTGATTTAAACAAAATATAATCGAATTAGGCCGTTTTTCCACGTTTTTGTGAATTTTCAGTTTATTGGTATTAATTCATTATATATACGATAAAAATGATGCAATTCATAATTGATTAGATAATACCCTTAAATAATCATTTTCAATCAACTATTTGTTTCTCGTTAAAATACTGTGTAAGATATTGAAAAGGGGAGAAGTTCTGTTTTTATTGAATATATCGACGTTTCAGCCGGAATAGAACGGTTTTCGTGTACATCTTCCATCGGTAATATTAACGAAAAATCAGGAACATTTTAGTTAATTCTAATGAAAACACATTGATTTTTATCGTTTGTATTGGAAACAACATTGTCATATGTCTTTTCTTAGATCTAAATAATACGAAACCTCGCTCGATGATTTGAAGTTAAAATCCTCAAAGATGGTTAAATAGTGATTTTTTTCCCGTTTTTCATGTAGATTGATATTACGTAAATATATTCATTTTTGCCAATATTTCGATACTATTTCATGTAGTATCACGATATGTGATTTGACTTTTAAATCTCAGAATTTCGCATAATATTGCATTTTAAGCAAGTCTTCTTGCATTTTGTTTCGTACGAAAAACCATCGAATTTAGCAATATTTTGACGTTTATCATCCCCTTTTCTTTATGTGATTCAAACAAAATGTCATCGAATTAGGCAATATTTTGCCGTTTTTCCACGTTTTTGTGAATTTTCAGTCAATGGGTTCATTATTCATTATAAATACGATAAAAATGATGCAAACACATAATTGATTAGATAATAACCTTAAATACTTCATTTTCAATCAATTATTTGTTTCTCGTTAAAAAACTGAGTAAGATATTGAAAAAGGAGAAGTTCTGTTTTTATTGCATATATTTGCATATATTTTATTGCATGTTTCAGCCGGAATAGAGTGGTTTTCGTGTATATCTTCCATTAGTAATATAAACGGAAAATCAAGAACATTTTAGGTAATTTTAATGAAAACACATTAATTTTTATCATTTGTATTGGAAACAACATTGTCATATGTCTTTTCTTGGATCTAAACAATACGAAACCTCGCTCTATGATTTGAAGTTAAAATCCCCAAATATGGTTAAATAGTGACTTTTTTTCACGTTTTTCATGTAGTTTGATATTACGAAAATATATTCATTTTTACCAATATTTCGATACTATTTCATGTAGTATCACGATATGTGATTTGGCCTTCAAATCTCAGAATTTCGCATAATATTGCATTTTAAGCAAGTTTTTTTGCATTTTGTTTCGTACGAAAAATCATCGAATTTAGCAATATTTTGACGTTTATCATCTCCTTTTCCTTTATGTGATTTAAACAAAATATCATCGAATTAGGCAATATTTTGCCGTTTTTCCACGTTTTTGTGAATTTTCAGTTTATTGGCATTAATTCATTATATATACGATAAAAATGATGCAAACACATAATTGATTAGATAATAATCTTGAATACTTCATTTTCAATCAATTATTTGCTTCTCGTTAAAATACTGAGTATGATATTGAAAAGGGGAGAAGTTCTGTTTTTATTGCATATATCGACGTTTCAGCCGGAATAGAGCGGTTTTCGTGTACATCTTCCATCGGTAATATAAACGGAAAATCAGGAACATTTTAGTTAATTCTAATGAAAACACATTGATTTTTATCGTTTGTATTGGAAACAACATTGTCATGTCTTTCCTTGGATCTAAATAATACGAAACCTCGTTCTATGATTTGAAGTTAAAATCCTCAAATATGGTTAAATAGTGACTTTTTCACGTTTTTCATGTAGTTTGATATTACGTAAATATATTAATTTTTACCAATATTTCGATACTATTTCATGTAGTATCACGAAATGTGATTTGGCCTTCAAATCTCAGAATTTCGCATAATATTGCATTTTAAGCAAGTTTTCTTGCATTTTATTTCGTACGAAAAATCATCGAATTTAGCAATATTTTGACGTTTATCATCCCCTTTTCCTTTATGTGATTTAAACAAAATATCATCGAATTAGGCAATATTTGGCCGTTTTTCCACGTTTTTGTGAAATTTCAGTTTATGGGCATTAATTCATTACATATACGATAAAAATGATGCAAACACATAATTGATTAGATAATAACCTTAAATACTTCATTTTCAATCAATTATTTGTTTGTCGTTAAAATACTGAGTAAGATATTGAAAAGGGGAGACGTTCTGTTTTTATTGCATATATCGACGTTTCAGCCGGAATAGAGCGGTTTTCGTGTATATCTTCTATTGGTAATATAAACGGAAAATCAGGAACATTTTAGTTAATTCTAATGAAAACACATTGATTTTTATCATTTGTATTGGAAACAACATTGTCATATGTCTTTTCTTGGATCTAAATAATACGAAACCTCGCTCTATGGTTTGAAGTTAAAATCCTCTAATATGGTTAAATAGTGACTTTTTTCACGTTTTTCATGTAGTTTGATATTACGTAAATATATTCATTTTTACCAATATTTCGATACTATTTCATGTAGTATCACGATATGTGATTTGGCCTTCAAATCACATAATTTCGCATAATATTGCATTTTAAGCAAGTTTTCTTGAATTTTGTTTCGTACGAAAAATCATCGAATTTAGCAATATTTTGACGTTTATCATCCCATTTTCCTTTATGTGATTTAAACAAAATATCATCGAATTAGGCCGTTTTTCCACGTTTTTGTGAATTTTCAGTTTATTGGTATTAATTCATTATATATAAGATAAAAATGATGCAAACACATAATTGATTAGATAATACCCTTAAATACTTCATTTCAATCAACTATTTGTTTCTCGTTAAAATACTGAGTAAGATATTGACAAGGGGAGAAGTTCTGTTTTTATTGCATATATCGATGTTTCAGCCGGAAGAGAGCGGTTTTCGTGTACATCTTCCATCGGTAATATTAAAGGAAAATCAGGAACATTTTAGTTAACTCTAATGAAAAAACATTGATTTTTATCGTTTGTATTGGAAACAACATTGTCATATGTCTTTTCTTGGATCTAAATAATACGAAACCTCGCTCTATGATTTGAAGTTAAAATCCTCAAATACGGTAAAATAGTGACTTTTTTCACGTTTTTCATGTATTTTGATATTACGTAAATATATTCATTTTTACCAATATTTCGATACTATTTCATGTAGTATCACGATATGTGATTTGGCCTTCAAATATCAGAATTTCGCATAATATTGCATTTTAAGCAAGTTTTTTTGCATTTTGTTTCGTACGAATAATCATCGAATTTAGCAATATTTTGACGTTTATCATCTCCTTTTCCTTTATGTGATTTAAACAAAATATCATCGAATTAGGCAATATTTTGCCGTTTTTCCACGTTTTTGTGAATTTTCAGTTTATGGGTTCATATATTCATTATATATACGATAAAAAGGATGCAAACACATAATTGATTAGATAATAACCTTAAATACTTCATTTTCAATCAACCATTTGTTTCTCGTTAAAATACTGAGTAAGATATTAAAAAGGGGAGAAGTTCTGTTTTTATTGCATATATCGACGTTTCAGCCGGAATAGAGCGGTTTTCGTGTATATCTTCCATCGGTAATATAAACGGAAAATCAGGAACATTCTAGTTAACTCTAATGAAAACACATTGATTTTTATCATTTGTATTGGAAACAACATTGTCATATGTCTTTTCTTGGATCTAAATAATACGAAACCTCGCTCTATGATTTGTAGGTAAAATCCTCAAATATGGTTAAATAGTGACTTTTTTCACGTTTTTCATGTAGTTTGATATCACGTAAATATATTCATTTTTACCAATATTTTGATACTATTTCATGTAATATCACAATATGTGATTTGGCCTTCAAATCTCAGAATTTCGCAAATTTTTCATTTTAGGCAAGTTTTCTTGCATTTTGTTTCGTACGAAAAATCATCGAATTAAGCAATATATTGACGTTTATCATCCCCTTTTCCTTTATGTGATTTAAACAAAATATAATCGAATTAGGCCGTTTTTCCACGTTTTTGTGAATTTTCAGTTTATTGGTATTAATTCATTATATATACGATAAAAATGATGCAATTCATAATTGATTAGATATTACCCTTAAATACTTCATTTTCAATCAACTATTTGTTTCTCGTTAAAATACTGTGTAAGATATTGAAAAGGGGAGAAGTTCTGTTTTTATTGCATATATCGACGTTTCAGCCGGAATAGAACGGTTTTCGTGTACATCTTCCATCGGTAATATTAACGGAAAATCAGGAACATTTTAGTTAATTCTAATGAAAACACATTGATTTTTATCGTTTGTATTGGAAACAACATTGTCATGTCTTTTCTTGGATCTAAATAATACGAAACCTCGTTCTATGATTTGAAGTTAAAATCCTCAAATATGGTTAAATAGTGACTTTTTTCCTGTTTTTCATGTAGATTGATATTACGTAAATATATTTATTTTTGCCAATATTTCGATACTATTTCATGTAGTATCACGATATGTGATTTGGCTTTTAAATCTCAGAATTTCGCATAATATTGCATTTTAAGCAAGTCTTCTTGCATTTTGTTTCGTACGAAAAACCATCGAATTTAGCAATATTTTGACGTTTATCATCCCCTTTTCTTTATGTGATTTAAACAAAATGTCATCGAATTAGGCAATATTTTGCCGTTTTTCCACGTTTTTGTGAATTTTCAGTCAAGGGGTTCATTATTCATTATATATACGATAAAAATGATGCAAACACATAATTGATTAGATAATAACCTTAAATACTTCATTTTCAATCAATTATTTGTTTCTCGTTAAAAAACTGAGTAAGACATTGAAAAAGGAGAAGTTCTGTTTTTATTGCATATATCGACGTTTCAGCCGGAATAGAGCGGTTTTCGTGTATATCTTCCATTAGTAATATAAACGGAAAATCAGGAACATTTTAGGTAATTTTAATGAAAACACATTAATTTTTATCATTTGTATTGGAAACAACATTGTCATATGTCTTTTCTTGGATCTAAACAATACGAAACCTCGCTCTATGATTTGAAGTTAAAATCCCCAAATATGGTTAAATAGTGACTTTTTTCACGTTTTTCATGTAGTTTGATATTACGAAAATATATTCATTTTTACCAATATTTCGATACTATTTCATGTAGTATCACGATATGTGATTTGGCCTTCAAATCTCAGAATTTCGCATAATATTGCATTTTAAGCAAGTTTTTTGCATTTTGTTTCGTACGAAAAATCATCGAATTTAGCAATATTTTGACGTTTATCATCTCCTTTTCCTTTATGTGATTTAAACAAAATATCGTCGAATTAGGCAATATTTTGCCGTTTTTCCACGTTTTTGTGAATTTTCAGTTTATTGGCATTAATTCATTATATATACGATAAAAATGATGCAAACACATAATTGATTAGATAATAATCTTGAATACTTCATTTTCAATCAATTATTTGCTTCTCGTTAAAATACTGAGTATGATATTGAAAAGGGGAGAAGTTCTGTTTTTATTGCATATATCGACGTTTCAGCCGGAATAGAGCGGTTTTCGTGTACATCTTCCATCGGTAATATAAACGGAAAATCAGGAACATTTTAGTTAATTCTAATGAAAACACATTGATTTTTATCGTTTGTATTGGAAACAACATTGTCATGTCTTTTCTTGGATCTAAATAATACGAAACCTCGTTCTATGATTTGAAGTTAAAATCCTCAAATATGGTTAAATAGTGACTTTTTCACGTTTTTCATGTAGTTTGATATTACGTAAATATATTAATTTTTACCAATATTTCGATACTATTTCATGTAGTATCACGAAATGTGATTTGGCCTTCAAATCTCAGAATTTCGCATAATATTGCATTTTAAGCAAGTTTTCTAGCATTTTGTTTCGTACGAAAAATCATCGAATCATCGTTTATTTTGACGTTTATCATCCCCTTTTCCTTTATGTGATTTAAACAAAATATCATCGAATTAGGCAATATTTGGCCGTTTTTCCACGTTTTTGTGAAATTTCAGTTTATGGGCATTAATTCATTACATATACGATAAAAATGATGCAAACACATAATTGATTAGATAATAACCTTAAATACTTCATTTTCAATCAATTATTTGTTACGTTTTTCCACGTTTTTGTGAATTTTCAGTTTATTGTTATTAATTCATTAAATATACGATAAAAATGATGCAAACACATCCCATTGTTATTAATTCATTAAATATACGATAAAAATGATGCAAACACATAATTGATTAGAAATTAACCTTAAATACTTCATTTTCAATCAACCATTTGTTTCTCGTTAAAATACTGAGTAGGATATTGAAAAGGGGAGAAGTTCGGTTTTTATTGCATATACCGACGTTTCAGCCGGATTAGAGCGGTTTTACGTGTACATCTTCCATCGGTAATATAAACGGAAAATCAGTACCATTTTAGTTAATTCTGATTAAAACACATTGGTTTTTATCATTTGTATTGGAAACAACATTGTCATATGTCTTTTCTTGGATCTAAATAATGCGAAACCTCGCTCTATGGTTTGAAGTTAAAATCCTCAAATATGGTTAAATAGTGACTTTTTTCACGTTTTTCATGTAGTTTGATATTACGTAAATATATTCATTTTTACCAATATTTCGATACTATTTCATGTAGTATCACGATATGTGATTTGGCCTTCAAATCACATAATTTCGCATAATATTGCATTTTAAGCAAGTTCTCTTGAATTTTGTTTCGTACGAAAAATCATCGAATTTAGCAATATTTTGACGTTTATCATCCCATTTTCCTTTATGTGATTTAAACAAAATATCATCGAATTAGGCCGTTTTTCCACGTTTTTGTGAATTTTCAGTTTATTGGTATTTATTCATTATATATAAGATAAAAATGATGCAAACACATAATTGATTAGATAACAACCTTAAATACTTCATTTCAATCAACTATTTGTTTCTCGGTAAAATACTGAGTAGGATATTGAAAAGGGGAGAAGTTCTGTTTTTATTGCATATATCGACGTTTCAGCCGGAGTAGAGCGGTTTTCGTGTACATCTTCCATCGGTAATATAAACGGAAAATCAGGAACATTTTAGTTAATTCTAATGAAAACACATTGATTTTTATCATTTGTATTAGAAAAAACATTGTCATATGTCTTTTCTTGGATCTAAATAATACGAAACCTCGCTCTATGATTTGAAGTTAAAATCCTCAAATATGGTTAAATAGTGACTTTTTTCACGTTTTTCATGTAGTTTGATATTACGTAAATATATTCACTTTTACCAATATTTCGATACTATTTCATGTCGTATCACGATATGTGATTTGGCCTTCAAATATCAGAATTTCGCATAATATTGCATTTTAAGCAAGTTTTCTTGCATTTTATTTCATACGAAAAATCATCAAATTTAGCAATATTTTGATGTTTATCATCCCCTTTTCCTTTATGTGATTTAAACATAATATCATCGAATTAGGCAATATTTTGACGTTTTTCCACGTTTTTGTGAATTTTCAGTTTATTGTTATTAATTCATTAAATATACGATAAAAATGATGCAAACACATAATTGATTAGAAATTAACCTTAAATACTTCATTTTCAATCAACCATTTGTTTCTCGTTAAAATACTGAGTAGGATATTGAAAAGGGGAGAAGTTCGGGTTTTATTGCATATACCGACGTTTCAGCCGGATTAGAGCGGTTTTACGTGTACATCTTCCATCGGTAATATAAACGGAAAATCAGGAACATTTTAGTTAATTCTAATTAAAACACATTGGTTTTTATCATTTGTATTAAAAACAACATTGTCATATGTCTTTTCTTGGATCTAAATAATACGAAATCTCGCTCTATGATTTGAAGTTAAAATCCTCAAATATGGTTAAATAGTGATTTTTTCACGTTTTTCATGTAGATTGATATTACGTAAATATATTCATTTTTGCCAATATTTCGATACTATTTCATGTAGTATCACGATATGTGATTTGGCCTTCAAATCTCAAAATTTCGCCTAATATTGCATTTTAAGCAAGTTTTCTTGCATTTTGTTTCGTACGAAAAATCGTGGAATTTAGCAATATTTTGACGTTTATCATTCCCTTTTCCTTTATGTGATTTAAACAAAATATCATCGAATTAGGCAATATTTGGCCGTTTTTCCACGTTTTTGTGAAATTTCAGTTTATGGGCATTAATTCATTACATATACGATAAAAATGATGCAAACACATAATTGATTAGATAATAACCTTAAATACTTCATTTCAATCTACTATTTGTTTCTCGTTAAAATACTGAGTAGGATATTGAAAAGGGGAGAAGTTCTGTTTTTATTGCATATATCGACGTTTCAGCCGGAGTAGAGCGGTTTTCGTGTACATCTTCCATCGGTAATATAAACGGAAAATCAGGAACATTTTAGTTAATTCTAATGAAAACACATTGATTTTTATCATTTGTATTAGAAAAAACATTGTCATATGTCTTTTCTTGGATCTAAATAATATGAAACCTCGCTCTATGATTTGAAGTTAAAATCCTCAAATATGGTTAAATTGTGACTTTTTTCACGTTTTTCATGTAGTTTGATATTACGTAAATATATTCATTTTTACCAATATTTCGATACTATTTCATGTCGTATCACGATATGTGATTTGGCCTTCAATTATCAGAGTTTCGCATAATATTGCATTTTAAGCAAGTTTTCTTGCATTTTATTTCATACGAAAAATCATCAAATTTAGCAATATTTTGATGTTTATCATCCCCTTTTCCTTTATGTGATTTAAACATAATATCATCGAATTAGGCAATATTTTGACGTTTTTCCACGTTTTTGTGAATTTTCAGTTTATTGGTATTAATTTATTATATATACGATAAAAATGATGCAAATACATAATTGATTAGATAATACCCTTGAATACTTCATTTTCAATCAACTATTTGTTTCTCGTTAAAATACTGTGTAAGATATTGAAAAGGGGAGAAGTTCTGTTTTTATTGCATATATCGACGTTTCAGCCGGAATAGAGCGGTTTTCGTGTACATCTTCCATCGGTAATATTTACGGAAAATCAGGAACATTTTAGTTAATTCTAATGAAAACACATTGATTTTTATCGTTTGTATTGGAAACAACATTGTCATATGTCTTTTCTTGGATCTAAATAATACGAAACCTCGCTCTATGATTTGAAGATAAAATCCTCAAATATGGTTAAATAGTGACTTTTTCACGTTTTTCATGTAGTTTGATATTACGTAGATATATTCATTTTTACCAATATTTCGATACTATTTCATGTAGTATCACGATATGTGATTTGGCCTTCAAATCTCAGAATTTCGCATAATATTGCATTTTAAGGGGGCGTCTGGTTATTATAATGAAAGTTGTTCAATGTCAACCAATATTATTTTTCCAGTTGTATATGAAAAGTGCTTAAATTGTCCCAAGTTTCAGTACTGCAGCGTAAATAGAAAGGGAGTTTTTTTTTTTTTTTTTTTTTTTTGAACGTTTTTTACACATTTTCAAGTTCACACTTCAGAACACACGTTTCAGATAAAATTATTCTGTGACACTTTTCTGACACATTAGCATATAATAAAGGATTTGGGGATTTAGAATTTCCAAAACATCTTTAGTTTTCCTAATACAAATGTTCAAAGTTCCCCAAAATTTTTTTGCAAATATGGCATGTTTATTGCTATTATAAAATCAATAAATGAACTTAGAGAAAAATGAAAGCCCCCCAATGTAGAGACATGCCCTCCACATATACTGTGTAAGTTTCATGTAAATTGAATAAAAAAAGAATGAGTTTTGTAAACGTTTGTGTCAATTGAAAAAAAAACAGAAATGAATAAAGTCTAAGGTTCTAAAATCTGTGGCTGGGGTTGACATCAACCAATTTTCTCCAAAATTGGCATCCTTACAGATAGGCTTACGTACAGTCAGGTGTGTAAGTTTGATGCAAATCGCCCCAAAAAAAATGAGAAAAAAAAAATATTTAAAAAAAAAAAAGAAAAAAAAATCCTTTTTTTTTTTTTTTCCTTAAATTTTTTTTCCAATTAAACTAATAATAATATTTGTTTAATATATGCTATTGTGATAGCAAAGAGTTGTAGTTATGATTTCAGTTGACACTTTTGATTGATAATCGATTTTGACCATTTTTGCATAATTTTCACAACTACTTCAATATTTTTTTTCTCCCTTCCTATTTATGCTACAATGCTGAAACGTGGACCAGATGAAACACTTTTCATATAGAACTTGTCAAAAAAGTTTGATTGAAATCGAATGAGTTTTCATTTTTGCATTTTTTGACCCAGATGCCAACCAGACGCCCCCTTAAGCAAGTTTTCTTGCATTTTGTTTCGTACGAAAAATCATCGAATTTAGCAATATTTTGACGTTTATCATCCCCTTTTCTTTATGTGATTTATACAAAATGTCATCGAATTAGGCAATATTTTGCCGTTTTTCCACGTTTTTGTGAATTTTCAGTCAATGGGTATTAATTCATTATATATACGATAAAAATGATGCAGACACATAATTGATTAGATAATAACCTTAAATACTTCATTTTCAATCAATTATTTGTTTCTCGTTAAAATACTGAGTAAGATATTGAAAAAGGAGAAGTTCTGTTTTTATTGCATATATCGACGTTTCAGCCGGAATAGAGCGGTTTTCGTGTATATCTTCCATCAGTAATATAAACGGAAAATCAGGAACATTTTAGTTAATTCTAATGAAAACACATTGATTTTTATCATTTGTATTGGAAACAACATTGTCATATGTCTTTTCTTGAATCTAAAGAATACGAAACCTCGCTCTATGATTTGAAGTTAAAATCCTCAAATATGGTTAAATAGTGACTTTTTTCACGTTTTTCATGTAGTTTGATATTACGTAAATATATTCATTTTTACCAATATTTCGATACTATTTCATGTAGTATCACGATATGTGATTTGGCCTTCATATATCAGAATTTCGCATAATATTGCATTTTAAGCAAGTTTTCTTGCATTTTATTTCATACGAAAAATCATCAAATTTAACAATATTTTGATGTTTATCATCCCCTTTTCCTTTATGTGATTTAAACATAATATCATCGAATTAGGCAATATTTTGACGTTTTTCCACGTTTTTGTGAATTTTCAGTTTATTGTTATTAATTCATTAAATATACGATAAAAATGATGCAAACACATAATTGATTAGAAATTAACCTTAAATACTTCATTTTCAATCAACCATTTGTTTCTCGTTAAAATACTGAGTAGGATATTGAAAAGGGGAGAAGTTCGGTTTTTATTGCATATACCGACGTTTCAGCCGGATTAGAGCGGTTTTACGTGTACATCTTCCATCGGTAATATAAACGGAAAATCAGGAACATTTTAGTTAATTCTGATTAAAACACATTGGTTTTTATCATTTGTATTGGAAACAACATTGTCATATGTCTTTTCTTGGATCTAAATAATACGAAACCTCGCTCTATGATTTGAAGTTAAAATCCTCAAATATGGTTAAATAGTGATTTTTTCACGTTTTTCATGTAGATTGATATTACGTAAATATATTCATTTTTGCCATAATTTCGATACTATTTCATGTAGTATCACGATATGTGATTTGGCCTTCAAATCTCAGAATTTCGCATAATATTGCATTTTAAGCAAGTTTTCTTGCATTTTGTTTCGTACGAAAAATCATCGAATTTAGCAATATTTTGACGTTTATCATCCCCTTTTCCTTTATGTGATTTAAACAAAATATCATCGAATTAGGCAATATTTGGCCGTTTTTCCACGTTTTTGTGAAATTTCAGTTTATGGGCATTAATTCATTACATATACGATAAAAATGATGCAAACACATAATTGATTAGATAATAACCTTAAATACTTCATTTTCAATCAATTATTTGTTTCTCGTTAAAATACTGAGTAAGATATTGAAAAGGGGAGAAGTTCTGTTTTTATTGCATATATCGACGTTTCAGCCGGAATAGAGCGGTTTTCGTGTATATCTTCTATTGGTAATATAAACGGAAAATCAGGAACATTTCAGTTAATTTTAATGAAAACACGTTGATTTTTATCATTTGTATTGGAAACAACATTGTCATATGTCTTATCTTGGATCTAAATAATACGAAACCTCGCTCTATGGTTTGAAGTTAAAATCCTCAAATATGGTTAAATAGTGACTTTTTTCACGTTTTTCATGTAGTTTGATATTACGTAAATATATTCATTTTTACCAATATTTCGATACTATTTCATGTAGTATCACGATATGTGATTTGGCCTTCATATCACATAATTTCGCATAATATTGCATTTTAAGCAAGTTTTCTTGAATTTTGTTTCGTACGAAAAATCATCGAATTTAGCAATATTTTGACGTTTATCATCCCATTTTCCTTTATGTGATTTAAACAAAATATCATCGAATTAGGCCGTTTTTCCACGTTTTTGTGAATTTTCAGTTTATTGGTATTAATTCATTATATATAAGATAAAAATGATGCAAACACATAATTGATTAGATATTAACCTTAAATACTTCATTTCAATCAACTATTTGTTTCTCGTTAAAATACTGAGTAAGATATTAAAAAGGGGTTTTCATTGCATATATCGACGTTTCAGCCGGAATAGAGCGGTTTTCGTGTACATCTTCCATCGGTAATATAAACGGAAAATCAGGAACATTTTAGTTAATTCTAATGAAAACACATTGATTTTTATCATTTGTATTAGAAAAAACATTGTCATATGTCTTTTCTTGGATCTAAATAATACGAAACCTCGCTCTACGATTTGAAGTTAAAATCCTCAAATATGGTTAAATAGTGACTTTTTTCACGTTTTTCATGTAGTTTGATATTACGTAAATATATTCATTTTTACCAATATTTCGATACTATTTCATGTCGTATCACGATATGTGATTTGGCCTTCAAATATCAGAATTTCGCATAATATTGCATTTTAAGCAAGTTTTCTTGCATTTTATTTCATACGAAAAATCATCAAATTTAGCAATATTTAGATTTTTATCATCCCCTTTTCCTTTATGTGATTTAAACATAATATCATCGAATTAGGCAATATTTTGACGTTTTTCCACGTTTTTGTGAATTTTAAGTTTATTGTTATTAATTCATTAAATATACGATAAAAATGATGCAAACACATAATTGATTAGATATATACCCTTAAATACTTCATTTTCAATCAACAATTTGTTTCTCGTTAAAATACTGAGTAGGATATTGAAAAGGGGAGAAGTTCGGGTTTTATTGCATATACCGACGTTTCAGCCGGATTAGAGCGGTTTTACGTGTACATCTTCCATCGGTAATAAAACGGAAAATAAGGAACATTTTAGTTAATTCTAATTAAAACACATTGGTTTTTATCATTTGTATTAAAAACAACATTGTCATATGTCTTTTCTTGGATCTAAATAATACGAAACCTCGCTCTATGATTTGAAGTTAAAATCCTCAAATATGGTTAAATAGTGATTTTTTCACGTTTTTCATGTAGATTGATATTACGTAATTATATTCATTTTTGCCAATATTTCGATACTATTTCATGTAGTATCACGAAATGTGATTTGGACTTCAAATCTCAGAATTTCGGATAATATTGCATTTTAAGCAAGTTTTCTTGCATTTTGTTTCGTACGAAAAATCATGGAATTTAGCAATATTTTGACGTTTATCATCCCCTTTTCCTTTATGTGATTTAAACAAAATATCATCGAATTAGGCAATATTTGGCCGTTTTTCCACGTTTTTGTGAAATTTCAGTTTATTGGTATTAATTCATTATATATAAGATAAAAATGATGCAAACACATAATTGATTAGATATTAACCTTAAATACTTCATTTCAATCAACTATTTGTTTCTCGTTAAAATACTGAGTAAGATATTAAAAAGGGGTTTTCATTGCATATATCGACGTTTCAGCCGGAATAGAGCGGTTTTCGTGTACATCTTCCATCGGTAAAATAAACGGAAAATCAGGAACATTTTAGTTAATTCTAATGAAAACACATTGATTTTTATCATTTGTATTAGAAAAAACATTGTCATATGTCTTTTCTTGGATCTAAATAATACGAAACCTCGCTCTATGATTTGGAGTTAAAATCCTCAAATATGGTTAAATAGTGATTTTTTTCACGTTTTTCATGTAGTTTGATATTACGTAAATATATTCATTTTTACCAATATTTCGATATTATTTCATGTCGTATCACGATATGTGATTTGGCCTTCAAATATCAGAATTTCGCATAATATTGCATTTTAAGCAAGTTTTCTTGCATTTTATTTCATACGAAAAATCATCAAATTTAGCAATATTTAGATTTTTATCATCCCCTTTTCCTTTATGTGATTTAAACATAATATCATCGAATTAGGCAATATTTTGACGTTTTTCCACGTTTTTGTGAATTTTAAGTTTATTGTTATTAATTCATTAAATATACAATAAAAATGATGCAAACACATAATTGATTAGAAATTAACCTTAAATACTTCATTTTCAATCAACCATTTGTTTCTCGTTAAAATACTGAGTAGGATATTGAAAAGGGGAGAAGTTCGGGTTTTATTGCATATACCGACGTTTCAGCCGGATTAGAGCGGTTTTACGTGTACATCTTCCATCGGTAATAAAACGGAAAATAAGGAACATTTTAGTTAATTCTAATTAAAACACATTGGTTTTTATCATTTGTATTAAAAACAACATTGTCATATGTCTTTTCTTGGATCTAAATAATACGAAACCTCGCTCTATGATTTGAAGTTAAAATCCTCAAATATGGTTAAATAGTGATTTTTTCACGTTTTTCATGTAGATTGATATTACGTAATTATATTCATTTTTGCCAATATTTCGATACTATTTCATGTAGTATCCCGAAATGTGATTTGGACTTCAAATCTCAGAATTTCGGATAATATTGCATTTTAAGCAAGTTTTCTTGCATTTTGTTTCGTACGAAAAATCATGGAATTTAGCAATATTTTGACGTTTATCATCCCCTTTTCCTTTATGTGATTTAAACAAAATATCATCGAATTAGGCAATATTTGGCCGTTTTTCCACGTTTTTGTGAAATTTCAGTTTATGGGCATTAATTCATTACATATACGATAAAAATGATGGAAACACATAATTGATTACATAATAACCTTAAATACTTCGTTTTCAATCAATTATTTGTTTCTCGTTAAAATACTGAGTAAGATATTGAAAAGGGGAGTTCTGTTTTTATTGCATATATCGACGTATCAGCCGGAATAGAGCGGTTTTCGTGTATATCTTCCATTGGTAATATAAACGGAAAATCAGGAACATTTTAGTTAATTCTAATGAAAACACATTGATTTTTATCATTTGTATTGGAAACAACATTGTCATATGTCTTTTCTTGGATCTAAATAATACGAAATCTCGCTCTATGATTTGAAGTTAAAATCCTCAAATATGGTTAAATAGTGATTTTTTCACGTTTTTCATGTAGATTGATATTACGTAAATATATTCATTTTTGCCAATATTTCGATACTATTTCATGTAGTATCACGATATGTGATTTGGCCTTCAAATCTCAAAATTTCGCCTAATATTGCATTTTAAGCAAGTTTTCTTGCATTTTGTTTCGTACGAAAAATCGTGGAATTTAGCAATATTTTGACGTTTATCATTCCCTTTTCCTTTATGTGATTTAAGCAAAATATCATCGAATTAGGCAATATTTGGCCGTTTTTCCACGTTTTTGTGAAATTTCAGTTTATGGGCATTAATTCATTACATATACGATAAAAATGATGCAAACACATAATTGATTAGATAATAACCTTAAATACTTCATTTCAATCTACTATTTGTTTCTCGTTAAAATACTGAGTAGGATATTGAAAAGGGGAGAAGTTCTGTTTTTATTGCATATATCGACGTTTCAGCCGGAGTAGAGCGGTTTTCGTGTACATCTTCCATCGGTAATATAAACGGAAAATCAGGAACATTTTAGTTAATTCTAATGAAAACACATTGATTTTTATCATTTGTATTAGAAAAAACATTGTCATATGTCTTTTCTTGGATCTAAATAATATGAAACCTCGCTCTATGATTTGAAGTTAAAATCCTAAAATATGGTTAAATTGTGACTTTTTTCACGTTTTTCATGTAGTTTGATATTACGTAAATATATTCATTTTTACCAATATTTCGATACTATTTCATGTCGTATCACGATATGTGATTTGGCCTTCAATTATCAGAGTTTCGCATAATATTGCATTTTAAGCAAGTTTTCTTGCATTTTATTTCATACGAAAAATCATCAAATTTAGCAATATTTTGATGTTTATCATCCCCTTTTCCTTTATGTGATTTAAACATAATATCATCGAATTAGGCAATATTTTGACGTTTTTCCACGTTTTTGTGAATTTTCAGTTTATTGGTATTAATTTATTATATATACGATAAAAATGATGCAAATACATAATTGATTAGATAATACCCTTGAATACTTCATTTTCAATCAACTATTTGTTTCTCGTTAAAATACTGTGTAAGATATTGAAAAGGGGAGAAGTTCTGTTTTTATTGCATATATCGACGTTTCAGCCGGAATAGAGCGGTTTTCGTGTACATCTTCCATCGGTAATATTTACGGAAAATCAGGAACATTTTAGTTAATTCTAATGAAAACACATTGATTTTTATCGTTTGTATTGGAAACAACATTGTCATATGTCTTTTCTTGGATCTAAATAATACGAAACCTCGCTCTATGATTTGAAGATAAAATCCTCAAATATGGTTTAATAGTGACTTTTTCACGTTTTTCATGTAGTTTGATATTACGTAGATATATTCATTTTTACCAATATTTCGATACTATTTCATGTAGTATCACGATATGTGATTTGGCCTTCAAATCTCAGAATTTCGCATAATATTGCATTTTAAGCAAGTTTTCTTGCATTTTGTTTCGTACGAAAAATCATCGAATTTAGCAATATTTTGACGTTTATCATCCCCTTTTCTTTATGTGATTTATACAAAATGTCATCGAATTAGGCAATATTTTGCCGTTTTTCCACGTTTTTGTGAATTTTCAGTCAATGGGTATTAATTCATTATATATACGATAAAAATGATGCAGACACATAATTGATTAGATAATAACCTTAAATACTTCATTTTCAATCAATTATTTGTTGGTCGTTAAAATACTGAGTAAGATATTGAAAAAGGAGAAGTTCTGTTTTTATTGCATATATCGACGTTTCAGCCGGAATAGAGCGGTTTTCGTGTATATCTTCCATCAGTAATATAAACGGAAAATCAGGAACATTTTAGTTAATTCTAATGACAACACATTGATTTTTATCATTTGTATTGGAAACAACATTGTCATATGTCTTTTCTTGAATCTAAAGAATACGAAACCTCGCTCTATGATTTGAAGTTAAAATCCTCAAATATGGTTAAATAGTGACTTTTTTCACGTTTTTCATGTAGTTTGATATTACGTAAATATATTCATTTTTGCCAATATTTCGATACTATTTCATGTAGTATCACGAAATGTGATTTGGACTTCAAATCTCAGAATTTCGGATAATATTGCATTTTAAGCAAGTTTTCTTGCATTTTGTTTCGTACGAAAAATCATGGAATTTAGCAATATTTTGACGTTTATCATCCCCTTTTCCTTTATGTGATTTAAACATAATATCATCGAATTAGGCAATATTTTGACGTTTTTCCACGTTTTAGTGAATTTTAAGTTTATTGTTATTAATTCATTAAATATACGATAAAAATGATGCAAACACATAATTGATTAGAAATTAACCTTAAATACTTCATTTTCAATCAACCATTTGTTTCTCGTTAAAATACTGAGTAGGATATTGAAAAGGGGAGAAGTTCGGGTTTTATTGCATATACCGACGTTTCAGCCGGATTAGAGCGGTTTTACGTGTACATCTTCCATCGGTAATAAAACGGAAAATAAGGAACATTTTAGTTAATTCTAATTAAAACACATTGGTTTTTATCATTTGTATTAAAAACAACATTGTCATATGTCTTTTCTTGGATCTAAATAATACGAAACCTCGCTCTATGATTTGAAGTTAAAATCCTCAAATATGGTTAAATAGTGATTTTTTCACGTTTTTCATGTAGATTGATATTACGTAATTATATTCATTTTTGCCAATATTTCGATACTATTTCATGTAGTATCCCGAAATGTGATTTGGACTTTAAATCTCAGAATTTCGGATAATATTGCATTTTAAGCAAGTTTTCTTGCATTTTGTTTCGTACGAAAAATCGTGGAATTTAGCAATATTTTGACGTTTATCATTCCCTTTTCCTTTATGTGATTTAAACAAAATATCATCGAATTAGGCAATATTTGGCCGTTTTTCCACGTTTTTGTGAAATTTCAGTTTATGGGCATTAATTCATTACATATACGATAAAAATGATGCAAACACATAATTGATTAGATAATAACCTTAAATACTTCATTTCAATCTACTATTTGTTTCTCGTTAAAATACTGAGTAGGATATTGAAAAGGGGAGAAGTTCTGTTTTTATTGCATATATCGACGTTTCAGCCGGAGTAGAGCGGTTTTCGTGTACATCTTCCATCGGTAATATAAACGGAAAATCAGGAACATTTTAGTTAATTCTAATGAAAACACATTGATTTTTATCATTTGTATTAGAAAAAACATTGTCATATGTCTTTTCTTGGATCTAAATAATATGAAACCTCGCTCTATGATTTGAAGTTAAAATCCTCAAATATGGTTAAATTGTGACTTTTTTCACGTTTTTCATGTAGTTTGATATTACGTAAATATATTCATTTTTACCAATATTTCGATACTATTTCATGTCGTATCACGATATGTGATTTGGCCTTCAATTATCAGAGTTTCGCATAATATTGCATTTTAAGCAAGTTTTCTTGCATTTTATTTCATACGAAAAATCATCAAATTTAGCAATATTTTGATGTTTATCATCCCCTTTTCCTTTATGTGATTTAAACATAATATCATCGAATTAGGCAATATTTTGACGTTTTTCCACGTTTTTGTGAATTTTCAGTTTATTGGTATTAATTTATTATATATACGATAAAAATGATGCAAATACATAATTGATTAGATAATACCCTTGAATACTTCATTTTCAATCAACTATTTGTTTCTCGTTAAAATACTGTGTAAGATATTGAAAAGGGGAGAAGTTCTGTTTTTATTGCATATATCGACGTTTCAGCCGGAATAGAGCGGTTTTCGTGTACATCTTCCATCGGTAATATTTACGGAAAATCAGGAACATTTTAGTTAATTCTAATGAAAACACATTGATTTTTATCGTTTGTATTGGAAACAACATTGTCATATGTCTTTTCTTGGATCTAAATAATACGAAACCTCGCTCTATGATTTGAAGATAAAATCCTCAAATATGGTTAAATAGTGACTTTTTCACGTTTTTCATGTAGTTTGATATTACGTAGATATATTCATTTTTACCAATATTTCGATACTATTTCATGTAGTATCACGATATGTGATTTGGCCTTCAAATCTCAGAATTTCGCATAATATTGCATTTTAAGCAAGTTTTCTTGCATTTTGTTTCGTACGAAAAATCATCGAATTTAGCAATATTTTGACGTTTATCATCCCCTTTTCTTTATGTGATTTATACAAAATGTCATCGAATTAGGCAATATTTTGCCGTTTTTCCACGTTTTTGTGAATTTTCAGTCAATGGGTATTAATTCATTATATATACGATAAAAATGATGCAGACACATAATTGATTAGATAATAACCTTAAATACTTCATTTTCAATCAATTATTTGTTTCTCGTTAAAATACTGAGTAAGATATTGAAAAAGGAGAAGTTCTGTTTTTATTGCATATATCGACGTTTCAGCCGGAATAGAGCGGTTTTCGTGTATATCTTCCATCAGTAATATAAACGGAAAATCAGGAACATTTTAGTTAATTCTAATGAAAACACATTGATTTTTATCATTTGTATTGGAAACAACATTGTCATATGTCTTTTCTTGAATCTAAAGAATACGAAACCTCGCTCTATGATTTGAAGTTAAAATCCTCAAATATGGTTAAATAGTGACTTTTTTCACGTTTTTCATGTAGTTTGATATTACGTAAATATATTCATTTTTACCAATATTTCGATACTATTTCATGTCGTATCACGATATGTGATTTGGCCTTCAAATATCAGAATTTCGCATAATATTGCATTTTAAGCAAATTTTCTTGCATTTTATTTCATACGAAAAATCATCAAATTTAGCAATATTTTGATTTTTATCATCCCCTTTTCCTTTATGTGATTTAAACATAATATCATCGAATTAGGCAATATTTTGACGTTTTTCCACGTTTTTGTGAATTTTAAGTTTATTGTTATTAATTCATTAAATATACGATAAAAATGATGCAAACACATAATTGATTAGAAATTAACCTTAAATACTTCATTTTCAATCAACAATTTGTTTCTCGTTAAAATACTGAGTAGGATATTGAAAAGGGGAGAAGTTCGGGTTTTATTGCATATACCGACGTTTCAGCCGGATTAGAGCGGTTTTACGTGTACATCTTCCATCGGTAATAAAACGGAAAATAAGGAACATTTTAGTTAATTCTAATTAAAACACATTGGTTTTTATCATTTGTATTAAAAACAACATTGTCATATGTCTTTTCTTGGATCTAAATAATACGAAACCTCGCTCTATGATTTGAAGTTAAAATCCTCAAATATGGTTAAATAGTGATTTTTTCACGTTTTTCATGTAGATTGATATTACGTAATTATATTCATTTTTGCCAATATTTCGATACTATTTCATGTAGTATCACGAAATGTGATTTGGACTTCAAATCTCAGAATTTCGGATAATATTGCATTTTAAGCAAATTTTCTTGCATTTTGTTTCGTACGAAAAATCATGGAATTTAGCAATATTTTGACGTTTATCATCCCCTTTTCCTTTATGTGATTTAAACAAAATATCATCGAATTAGGCAATATTTGGCCGTTTTTCCACGTTTTTGTGAAATTTCAGTTTATTGGTATTAATTCATTATATATAAGATAAAAATAATGCAAACACATAATTGATTAGATATTAACCTTAAATACTTCATTTCAATCAACTATTTGTTTCTCGTTAAAATACTGAGTAAGATATTAAAAAGGGGTTTTCATTGCATATATCGACGTTTCAGCCGGAATAGAGCGGTTTTCGTGTACATCTTCCATCGGTAAAATAAACGGAAAATCAGGAACATTTTAGTTAATTCTAATGAAAACACATTGATTTTTATCATTTGTATTAGAAAAAACATTGTCATATGTCTTTTCTTGGATCTAAATAATACGAAACCTCGCTCTATGATTTGAAGTTAAAATCCTCAAATATGGTTAAATAGTGATTTTTTTCACGTTTTTCATGTAGTTTGATATAACGTAAATATATTCATTTTTACCAATATTTCGATA
This sequence comes from Procambarus clarkii, assembly GCF_040958095.1. NCBI lineage: Eukaryota > Metazoa > Arthropoda > Malacostraca > Decapoda > Cambaridae > Procambarus > Procambarus clarkii. The sequence goes on from NC_091165.1 coordinate 3,283,178, forward strand.
TTATTTCATGTCGTATCACGATATGTGATTTGGCCTTCAAATATCAGAATTTCGCATAATATTGCATTTTAAGCAAGTTTTCTTGCATTTTATTTCATACGAAAAATCATCAAATTTAGCAATATTTTGATTTTTATCATCCCCTTTTCCTTTATGTGATTTAAACATAATATCATCGAATTAGGCAATATTTTGACGTTTTTCCACGTTTTTGTGAATTTTAAGTTTATTGTTATTAATTCATTAAATATACGATAAAAATGATGCAAACACATAATTGATTAGAAATTAACCTTAAATACTTCATTTTCAATCAACCATTTGTTTCTCGTTAAAATACTGAGTAGGATATTGAAAAGGGGAGAAGTTCGGGTTTTATTGCATATACCGACGTTTCAGCCGGATTAGAGCGGTTTTACGTGTACATCTTCCATCGGTAATAAAACGGAAAATAAGGAACATTTTAGTTAATTCTAATTAAAACACATTGGTTTTTATCATTTGTATTAAAAACAACATTGTCATATGTCTTTTCTTGGATCTAAATAATACGAAACCTCGCTCTATGATTTGAAGTTAAAATCCTCAAATATGGTTAAATAGTGATTTTTTCACGTTTTTCATGTAGATTGATATTACGTAATTATATTCATTTTTGCCAATATTTCGATACTATTTCATGTAGTATCCCGAAATGTGATTTGGACTTCAAATCTCAGAATTTCGGATAATATTGCATTTTAAGCAAGTTTTCTTGCATTTTGTTTCGTACGAAAAATCGTGGAATTTAGCAATATTTTGACGTTTATCATTCCCTTTTCCTTTATGTGATTTAAACAAAATATCATCGAATTAGGCAATATTTGGCCGTTTTTCCACGTTTTTGTGAAATTTCAGTTTATGGGCATTAATTCATTACATATACGATAAAAATGATGCAAACACATAATTGATTAGATAATAACCTTAAATACTTCATTTCAATCTACTATTTGTTTCTCGTTAAAATACTGAGTAGGATATTGAAAAGGGGAGAAGTTCTGTTTTTATTGCATATATCGACGTTTCAGCCGGAGTAGAGCGGTTTTCGTGTACATCTTCCATCGGTAATATAAACGGAAAATCAGGAACATTTTAGTTAATTCTAATGAAAACACATTGATTTTTATCATTTGTATTAGAAAAAACATTGTCATATGTCTTTTCTTGGATCTAAATAATATGAAACCTCGCTCTATGATTTGAAGTTAAAATCCTCAAATATGGTTAAATTGTGACTTTTTTCACGTTTTTCATGTAGTTTGATATTACGTAAATATATTCATTTTTACCAATATTTCGATACTATTTCATGTCGTATCACGATATGTGATTTGGCCTTCAATTATCAGAGTTTCGCATAATATTGCATTTTAAGCAAGTTTTCTTGCATTTTATTTCATACGAAAAATCATCAAATTTAGCAATATTTTGATGTTTATCATCCCCTTTTCCTTTATGTGATTTAAACGTAATATCATCGAATTAGGCAATATTTTGACGTTTTTCCACGTTTTTGTGAATTTTCAGTTTATTGGTATTAATTTATTATATATACGATAAAAATGATGCAAATACATAATTGATTAGATAATACCCTTGAATACTTCATTTTCAATCAACTATTTGTTTCTCGTTAAAATACTGTGTAAGATATTGAAAAGGGGAGAAGTTCTGTTTTTATTGCATATATCGACGTTTCAGCCGGAATAGAGCGGTTTTCGTGTACATCTTCCATCGGTAATATAAACGGAAAATCAGGAACATTTTAGTTAATTCTAATGAAAACACATTGATTTTTATCGTTTGTATTGGAAACAACATTGTCATATGTCTTTTCTTGGATCTAAATAATACGAAACCTCGCTCTATGATTTGAAGATAAAATCCTCAAATATGGTTAAATAGTGACTTTTTCACGTTTTTCATGTAGTTTGATATTACGTAGATATATTCATTTTTACCAATATTTCGATACTATTTCATGTAGTATCACGATATGTGATTTGGCCTTCACATCTCAGAATTTCGCATAATATTGCATTTTAAGCAAGTTTTCTTGCATTTTGTTTCGTACGAAAAATCATCGAATTTAGCAATATTTTGACGTTTATCATCCCCTTTTCTTTATGTGATTTATACAAAATGTCATCGAATTAGGCAATATTTTGCCGTTTTTCCACGTTTTTGTGAATTTGCAGTCAATGGGTATTAATTCATTATATATACGATAAAAATGATGCAGACACATAATTGATTAGATAATAACCTTAAATACTTCATTTTCAATCAATTATTTGTTTCTCGTTAAAATACTGAGTAAGATATTGAAAAAGGAGAAGTTCTGTTTTTATTGCATATATCGACGTTTCAGCCGGAATAGAGCGGTTTTCGTGTATATCTTCCATCAGTAATATAAACGGAAAATCAGGAACATTTTAGTTAATTCTAATGAAAACACATTGATTTTTATCATTTGTATTGGAAACAACATTGTCATATGTCTTTTCTTGAATCTAAAGAATACGAAACCTCGCTCTATGATTTGAAGTTAAAATCCTCAAATATGGTTAAATAGTGACTTTTTTCACGTTTTTCATGTAGTTTGATATTACGTAAATATATTCATTTTTACCAATATTTCGATACTATTTCATGTCGTATCACGATATGTGATTTGGCCTTCAAATATCAGAATTTCGCATAATATTGCATTTTAAGCAAATTTTCTTGCATTTTATTTCATACGAAAAATCATCAAATTTAGCAATATTTTGATTTTTATCTTCCCCTTTTCCTTTATGTGATTTAAACATAATATCATCGAATTAGGCAATATTTTGACGTTTTTCCACGTTTTTGTGAATTTTAAGTTTATTGTTATTAATTCATTAAATATACGATAAAAATGATGCAAACACATAATTGATTAGAAATTAACCTTAAATACTTCATTTTCAATCAACAATTTGTTTCTCGTTAAAATACTGAGTAGGATATTGAAAAGGGGAGAAGTTCGGGTTTTATTGCATATACCGACGTTTGAGCCGGATTAGAGCGGTTTTACGTGTACATCTTCCATCGGTAATAAAACGGAAAATAAGGAACATTTTAGTTAATTCTAATTAAAACACATTGGTTTTTATCATTTGTATTAAAAACAACATTGTCATATGTCTTTTCTTGGATCTAAATAATACGAAACCTCGCTCTATGATTTGAAGTTAAAATCCTCAAATATGGTTAAATAGTGATTTTTTCACGTTTTTCATGTAGATTGATATTACGTAATTATATTCATTTTTGCCAATATTTCGATACTATTTCATGTAGTATCACGAAATGTGATTTGGACTTCAAATCTCAGAATTTCGGATAATATTGCATTTTAAGCAAGTTTTCTTGCATTTTGTTTCGTACGAAAAATCATGGAATTTAGCAATATTTTGACGTTTATCATCCCCTTTTCCTTTATGTGATTTAAACAAAATATCATCGAATTAGGCAATATTTGGCCGTTTTTCCACGTTTTTGTGAAATTTCAGTTTATTGGTATTAATTCATTATATATAAGATAAAAATAATGCAAACACATAATTGATTAGATATTAACCTTAAATACTTCATTTCAATCAACTATTTGTTTCTCGTTAAAATACTGAGTAAGATATTAAAAAGGGGTTTTCATTGCATATATCGACGTTTCAGCCGGAATAGAGCGGTTTTCGTGTACATCTTCCATCGGTAAAATAAACGGAAAATCAGGAACATTTTAGTTAATTCTAATGAAAACACATTGATTTTTATCATTTGTATTAGAAAAAACATTGTCATATGTCTTTTCTTGGATCTAAATAATACGAAACCTCGCTCTATGATTTGAAGTTAAAATCCTCAAATATGGTTAAATAGTGATTTTTTTCACGTTTTTCATGTAGTTTGATATAACGTAAATATATTCATTTTTACCAATATTTCGATATTATTTCATGTCGTATCACGATATGTGATTTGGCCTTCAAATATCAGAATTTCGCATAATATTGCATTTTAAGCAAGTTTTCTTGCATTTTATTTCATACGAAAAATCATCAAATTTAGCAATATTTTGATTTTTATCATCCCCTTTTCCTTTATGTGATTTAAACATAATATCATCGAATTAGGCAATATTTTGACGTTTTTCCACGTTTTTGTGAATTTTAAGTTTATTGTTATTAATTCATTAAATATACGATAAAAATGATGCAAACACATAATTGATTAGAAATTAACCTTAAATACTTCATTTTCAATCAACCATTTGTTTCTCGTTAAAATACTGAGTAGGATATTGAAAAGGGGAGAAGTTCGGGTTTTATTGCATATACCGACGTTTCAGCCGGATTAGAGCGGTTTTACGTGTACATCTTCCATCGGTAATAAAACGGAAAATAAGGAACATTTTAGTTAATTCTAATTAAAACACATTGGTTTTTATCATTTGTATTAAAAACAACATTGTCATATGTCTTTTCTTGGATCTAAATAATACGAAACCTCGCTCTATGATTTGAAGTTAAAATCCTCAAATATGGTTAAATAGTGATTTTTTCACGTTTTTCATGTAGATTGATATTACGTAATTATATTCATTTTTGCCAATATTTCGATACTATTTCATGTAGTATCCCGAAATGTGATTTGGACTTCAAATCTCAGAATTTCGGATAATATTGCATTTTAAGCAAGTTTTCTTGCATTTTGTTTCGTACGAAAAATCGTGGAATTTAGCAATATTTTGACGTTTATCATTCCCTTTTCCTTTATGTGATTTAAACAAAATATCATCGAATTAGGCAATATTTGGCCGTTTTTCCACGTTTTTGTGAAATTTCAGTTTATGGGCATTAATTCATTACATATACGATAAAAATGATGCAAACACATAATTGATTAGATAATAACCTTAAATACTTCATTTCAATCTACTATTTGTTTCTCGTTAAAATACTGAGTAGGATATTGAAAAGGGGAGAAGTTCTGTTTTTATTGCATATATCGACGTTTCAGCCGGAGTAGAGCGGTTTTCGTGTACATCTTCCATCGGTAATATAAACGGAAAATCAGGAACATTTTAGTTAATTCTAATGAAAACACATTGATTTTTATCATTTGTATTAGAAAAAACATTGTCATATGTCTTTTCTTGGATCTAAATAATATGAAACCTCGCTCTATGATTTGAAGTTAAAATCCTCAAATATGGTTAAATTGTGACTTTTTTCACGTTTTTCATGTAGTTTGATATTACGTAAATATATTCATTTTTACCAATATTTCGATACTATTTCATGTCGTATCACGATATGTGATTTGGCCTTCAATTATCAGAGTTTCGCATAATATTGCATTTTAAGCAAGTTTTCTTGCATTTTATTTCATACGAAAAATCATCAAATTTAGCAATATTTTGATGTTTATCATCCCCTTTTCCTTTATGTGATTTAAACATAATATCATCGAATTAGGCAATATTTTGACGTTTTTCCACGTTTTTGTGAATTTTCAGTTTATTGGTATTAATTTATTATATATACGATAAAAATGATGCAAATACATAATTGATTAGATAATACCCTTGAATACTTCATTTTCAATCAACTATTTGTTTCTCGTTAAAATACTGTGTAAGATATTGAAAAGGGGAGAAGTTCTGTTTTTATTGCATATATCGACGTTTCAGCCGGAATAGAGCGGTTTTCGTGTACATCTTCCATCGGTAATATTTACGGAAAATCAGGATCATTTTAGTTAATTCTAATGAAAACACATTGATTTTTATCGTTTGTATTGGAAACAACATTGTCATATGTCTTTTCTTGGATCTAAATAATACGAAACCTCGCTCTATGATTTGAAGATAAAATCCTCAAATATGGTTAAATAGTGACTTTTTCACGTTTTTCATGTAGTTTGATATTACGTAGATATATTCATTTTTACCAATATTTCGATACTATTTCATGTAGTATCACGATATGTGATTTGGCCTTCAAATCTCAGAATTTCGCATAATATTGCATTTTAAGCAAGTTTTCTTGCATTTTGTTTCGTACGAAAAATCATCGAATTTAGCAATATTTTGACGTTTATCATCCCCTTTTCTTTATGTGATTTATACAAAATGTCATCGAATTAGGCAATATTTTGCCGTTTTTCCACGTTTTTGTGAATTTTCAGTCAATGGGTATTAATTCATTATATATACGATAAAAATGATGCAGACACATAATTGATTAGATAATAACCTTAAATACTTCATTTTCAATCAATTATTTGTTTCTCGTTAAAATACTGAGTAAGATATTGAAAAAGGAGAAGTTCTGTTTTTATTGCATATATCGACGTTTCAGCCGGAATAGAGCGGTTTTCGTGTATATCTTCCATCAGTAATATAAACGGAAAATCAGGAACATTTTAGTTAATTCTAATGAAAACACATTGATTTTTATCATTTGTATTGGAAACAACATTGTCATATGTCTTTTCTTGAATCTAAAGAATACGAAACCTCGCTCTATGATTTGAAGTTAAAATCCTCAAATATGGTTAAATAGTGACTTTTTTCACGTTTTTCATGTAGTTTGATATTACGTAAATATATTCATTTTTGCCAATATTTCGATACTATTTCATGTAGTATCACGAAATGTGATTTGGACTTCAAATCTCAGAATTTCGGATAATATTGCATTTTAAGCAAGTTTTCTTGCATTTTGTTTCGTACGAAAAATCATGGAATTTAGCAATATTTTGACGTTTATCATCCCCTTTTCCTTTATGTGATTTAAACATAATATCATCGAATTAGGCAATATTTTGACGTTTTTCCACGTTTTTGTGAATTTTAAGTTTATTGTTATTAATTCATTAAATATACGATAAAAATGATGCAAACACATAATTGATTAGAAATTAACCTTAAATACTTCATTTTCAATCAACCATTTGTTTCTCGTTAAAATACTGAGTAGGATATTGAAAAGGGGAGAAGTTCGGGTTTTATTGCATATACCGACGTTTCAGCCGGATTAGAGCGGTTTTACGTGTACATCTTCCATCGGTAATAAAACGGAAAATAAGGAACATTTTAGTTAATTCTAATTAAAACACATTGGTTTTTATCATTTGTATTGGAAACAACATTGTCATATGTCTTTTCTTGGATCTAAATAATACGAAATCTCGCTCTATGATTTGAAGTTAAAATCCTCAAATATGGTTAAATAGTGATTTTTTCACGTTTTTCATGTAGATTGATATTACGTAAATATATTCATTTTTGCCAATATTTCGATACTATTTCATGTAGTATCACGATATGTGATTTGGCCTTCAAATCTCAAAATTTCGCCTAATATTGCATTTTAAGCAAGTTTTCTTGCATTTTGTTTCGTACGAAAAATCGTGGAATTTAGCAATATTTTGACGTTTATCATTCCCTTTTCCTTTATGTGATTTAAACAAAATATCATCGAATTAGGCAATATTTGGCCGTTTTTCCACGTTTTTGTGAAATTTCAGTTTATGGGCATTAATTCATTACATATACGATAAAAATGATGCAAACACATAATTGATTAGATAATAACCTTAAATACTTCATTTCAATCTACTATTTGTTTCTCGTTAAAATACTGAGTAGGATATTGAAAAGGGGAGAAGTTCTGTTTTTATTGCATATATCGACGTTTCAGCCGGAGTAGAGCGGTTTTCGTGTACATCTTCTATCGGTAATATAAACGGAAAATCAGGAACATTTTAGTTAATTCTAATGAAAACACATTGATTTTTATCATTTGTATTAGAAAAAACATTGTCATATGTCTTTTCTTGGATCTAAATAATATGAAACCTCGCTCTATGATTTGAAGTTAAAATCCTCAAATATGGTTAAATTGTGACTTTTTTCACGTTTTTCATGTAGTTTGATATTACGTAAATATATTCATTTTTTCCAATATTTCGATACTATTTCATGTCGTATCACGATATGTGATTTGGCCTTCAATTATCAGAGTTTCGCATAATATTGCATTTTAAGCAAGTTTTCTTGCATTTTATTTTATACGAAAAATCATCAAATTTAGCAATATTTTGATGTTTATCATCCCCTTTTCCTTTATGTGATTTAAACATAATATCATCGAATTAGGCAATATTTTGACGTTTTTCCACGTTTTTGTGAATTTTCAGTTTATTGGTATTAATTTATTATATATACGATAAAAAATGATGCAAATACATAATTGATTAGATAATACCCTTGAATACTTCATTTTCAATCAACTATTTGTTTCTCGTTAAAATACTGTGTAAGATATTGAAAAGGGGAGAAGTTCTGTTTTTATTGCATATATCGACGTTTCAGCCGGAATAGAGCGGTTTTCGTGTACATCTTCCATCGGTAATATTTACGGAAAATCAGGAACATTTTAGTTAATTCTAATGAAAACACATTGATTTTTATCGTTTGTATTGGAAACAACATTGTCATATGTCTTTTCTTGGATCTAAATAATACGAAACCTCGCTCTATGATTTGAAGATAAAATCCTCAAATATGGTTAAATAGTGACTTTTTCACGTTTTTCATGTAGTTTGATATTACGTAGATATATTCATTTTTACCAATATTTCGATACTATTTCATGTAGTATCACGATATGTGATTTGGCCTTCATATATCAGAATTTCGCATAATATTGTATTTTAAGCAAGTTTTCTTGCATTTTATTTCATACGAAAAATCATCAAATTTAACAATATTTTGATGTTTATCATCCCCTTTTCCTTTATGTGATTTAAACATAATATCATCGAATTAGGCAATATTTTGACGTTTTTCCACGTTTTTGTGAATTTTCAGTTTATTGTTATTAATTCATTAAATATACGATAAAAATGATGCAAACACATAATTGATTAGAAATTAACCTTAAATACTTCATTTTCAATCAACCATTTGTTTCTCGTTAAAATACTGAGTAGGATATTGAAAAGGGGAGAAGTTCGGTTTTTATTGCATATACCGACGTTTCAGCCGGATTAGAGCGGTTTTACGTGTACATCTTCCATCGGTAATATAAACGGAAAATCAGGAACATTTTAGTTAATTCTGATTAAAACACATTGGTTTTTATCATTTGTATTGGAAACAACATTGTCATATGTCTTTTCTTGGATCTAAATAATACGAAACCTCGCTCTATGATTTGAAGTTAAAATCCTCAAATATGGTTAAATAGTGATTTTTTCACGTTTTTCATGTAGATTGATATTACGTAATTATATTCATTTTTGCCAATATTTCGATACTATTTCATGTAGTATCACGAAATGTGATTTGGACTTCAAATCTCAGAATTTCGGATAATATTGCATTTTAAGCAAGTTTTCTTGCATTTTGTTTCGTACGAAAAATCATGGAATTTAGCAATATTTTGACGTTTATCATCCCCTTTTCCTTTATGTGATTTAAACAAAATATCATCGAATTAGGCAATATTTGGCCGTTTTTCCACGTTTTTGTGAAATTTCAGTTTATTGGTATTAATTCATTATATATAAGATAAAAATGATGCAAACACATAATTGATTAGATATTAACCTTAAATACTTCATTTCAATCAACTATTTGTTTCTCGTTAAAATACTGAGTAAGATATTAAAAAGGGGTTTTCATTGCATATATCGACGTTTCAGCCGGAATAGAGCGGTTTTCGTGTACATCTTCCATCGGTAAAATAAACGGAAAATCAGGAACATTTTAGTTAATTCTAATGAAAACACATTGATTTTTATCATTTGTATTAGAAAAAACATTGTCATATGTCTTTTCTTGGATCTAAATAATACGAAACCTCGCTCTATGATTTGAAGTTAAAATCCTCAAATATGGTTAAATAGTGATTTTTTTCACGTTTTTCATGTAGTTTGATATTACGTAAATATATTCATTTTTACCAATATTTCGATATTATTTCATGTCGTATCACGATATGTGATTTGGCCTTCAAATATCAGAATTTCGCATAATATTGCATTTTAAGCAAGTTTTCTTGCATTTTATTTCATACGAAAAATCATCAAATTTAGCAATATTTTGATTTTTATCATCCCCTTTTCCTTTATGTGATTTAAACATAATATCATCGAATTAGGCAATATTTTGACGTTTTTCCACGTTTTTGTGAATTTTAAGTTTATTGTTATTAATTCATTAAATATACGATAAAAATGATGCAAACACATAATTGATTAGAAATTAACCTTAAATACTTCATTTTCAATCAACCATTTGTTTCTCGTTAAAATACTGAGTAGGATATTGAAAAGGGGAGAAGTTCGGGTTTTATTGCATATACCGACGTTTCAGCCGGATTAGAGCGGTTTTACGTGTACATCTTCCATCGGTAATAAAACGGAAAATAAGGAACATTTTAGTTAATTCTAATTAAAACACATTGGTTTTTATCATTTGTATTAAAAACAACATTGTCATATGTCTTTTCTTGGATCTAAATAATACGAAACCTCGCTCTATGATTTGAAGTTAAAATCCTCAAATATGGTTAAATAGTGATTTTTTCACGTTTTTCATGTAGATTGATATTACGTAATTATATTCATTTTTGCCAATATTTCGATACTATTTCATGTAGTATCCCGAAATGTGATTTGGACTTCAAATCTCAGAATTTCGGATAATATTGCATTTTAAGCAAGTTTTCTTGCATTTTGTTTCGTACGAAAAATCATGGAATTTAGCAATATTTTGACGTTTATCATCCCCTTTTCCTTTATGTGATTTAAACAAAATATCATCGAATTAGGCAATATTTGGCCGTTTTTCCACGTTTTTGTGAAATTTCAGTTTATGGGCATTAATTCATTACATATACGATAAAAATTATGCAAACACATAATTGATTACATAATAACCTTAAATACTTCGTTTTCAATCAATTATTTGTTTCTCGTTAAAATACTGAGTAAGATATTGAAAAGGGGAGTTCTGTTTTTATTGCATATATCGACGTTTCAGCCGGAATAGAGCGGTTTTCGTGTATATCTTACATTGGTAATATAAACGGAAAATCAGGAACATTTTAGTTAATTCTAATGAAAACACATTGATTTTTATCATTTGTATTGGAAACAACATTGTCATATGTCTTTTCTTGGATCTAAATAATACGAAATCTCGCTCTATGATTTGAAGTTAAAATCCTCAAATATGGTTAAATAGTGATTTTTTCACGTTTTTCATGTAGATTGATATTACGTAAATATATTCATTTTTGCCAATATTTCGATACTATTTCATGTAGTATCACGATATGTGATTTGGCCTTCAAATCTCAAAATTTCGCCTAATATTGCATTTTAAGCAAGTTTTCTTGCATTTTGTTTCGTACGAAAAATCGTGGAATTTAGCAATATTTTGACGTTTATCATTCCCTTTTCCTTTATGTGATTTAAACAAAATATCATCGAATTAGGCAATATTTGGCCGTTTTTCCACGTTTTTGTGAAATTTCAGTTTATGGGCATTAATTCATTACATATACGATAAAAATGATGCAAACACATAATTGATTAGATAATAACCTTAAATACTTCATTTCAATCTACTATTTGTTTCTCGTTAAAATACTGAGTAGGATATTGAAAAGGGGAGAAGTTCTGTTTTTATTGCATATATCGACGTTTCAGCCGGAGTAGAGCGGTTTTCGTGTACATCTTCCATCGGTAATATAAACGGAAAATCAGGAACATTTTAGTTAATTCTAATGAAAACACATTGATTTTTATCATTTGTATTAGAAAAAACATTGTCATATGTCTTTTCTTGGATCTAAATAATATGAAACCTCGCTCTATGATTTGAAGTTAAAATCCTCAAATATGGTTAAATTGTGACTTTTTTCACGTTTTTCATGTAGTTTGATATTACGTAAATATATTCATTTTTACCAATATTTCGATACTATTTCATGTCGTATCACGATATGTGATTTGGCCTTCAATTATCAGAGTTTCGCATAATATTGCATTTTAAGCAAGTTTTCTTGCATTTTATTTCATACGAAAAATCATCAAATTTAGCAATATTTTGATGTTTATCATCCCCTTTTCCTTTATGTGATTTAAACATAATATCATCGAATTAGGCAATATTTTGACGTTTTTCCACGTTTTTGTGAATTTTCAGTTTATTGGTATTAATTTATTATATATACGATAAAAATGATGCAAATACATAATTGATTAGATAATACCCTTGAATACTTCATTTTCAATCAACTATTTGTTTCTCGTTAAAATACTGTGTAAGATATTGAAAAGGGGAGAAGTTCTGTTTTTATTGCATATATCGACGTTTCAGCCGGAATAGAGCGGTTTTCGCGTACATCTTCCATCGGTAATATTTACGGAAAATCAGGAACATTTTAGTTAATTCTAATGAAAACACATTGATTTTTATCGTTTGTATTGGAAACAACATTGTCATATGTCTTTACTTGGATCTAAATAATACGAAACCTCGCTCTATGATTTGAAGATAAAATCCTCAAATATGGTTAAATAGTGACTTTTTCACGTTTTTCATGTAGTTTGATATTACGTAGATATATTCATTTTTACCAATATTTCGATACTATTTCATGTAGTATCACGATATGTGATTTGGCCTTCAAATCTCAGAATTTCGCATAATATTGCATTTTAAGCAAGTTTTCTTGCATTTTGTTTCGTACGAAAAATCATCGAATTTAGCAATATTTTGACGTTTATCATCCCCTTTTCTTTATGTGATTTATACAAAATGTCATCGAATTAGGCAATATTTTGCCGTTTTTCCACGTTTTTGTGAATTTTCAGTCAATGGGTATTAATTCATTATATATACGATAAAAATGATGCAGACACATAATTGATTAGATAATAACCTTAAATACTTCATTTTCAATCAATTATTTGTTTCTCGTTAAAATACTGAGTAAGATATTGAAAAAGGAGAAGTTCTGTTTTTATTGCATATATCGACGTTTCAGCCGGAATAGAGCGGTTTTCGTGTATATCTTCCATCAGTAATATAAACGGAAAATCAGGAACATTTTAGTTAATTCTAATTAAAACACATTGGTTTTTATCATTTGTATTAAAAACAACATTGTCATATGTCTTTTCTTGGATCTAAATAATACGAAACCTCGCTCTATGATTTGAAGTTAAAATCCTCAAATATGGTTAAATAGTGACTTTTTTCACGTTTTTCATGTAGTTTGATATTACGTAAATATATTCATTTTTACCAATATTTCGATACTATTTCATGTAGTATCACGATATGTGATTTGGCCTTCATATATCAGAATTTCGCATAATATTGCATTTTAAGCAAGTTTTCTTGCATTTTATTTCATACGAAAAATCATCAAATTTAACAATATTTTGATGTTTATCATCCCCTTTTCCTTTATGTGATTTAAACATAATATCATCGAATTAGGCAATATTTTGACGTTTTTCCACGTTTTTGTGAATTTTCAGTTTATTGTTATTAATTCATTAAATATACGATAAAAATGATGCAAACACATAATTGATTAGAAATTAACCTTAAATACTTCATTTTCAATCAACCATTTGTTTCTCGTTAAAATACTGAGTAGGATATTGAAAAGGGGAGAAGTTCGGTTTTTATTGCATATACCGACGTTTCAGCCGGATTAGAGCGGTTTTACGTGTACATCTTCCATCGGTAATATAAACGGAAAATCAGGAACATTTTAGTTAATTCTGATTAAAACACATTGGTTTTTATCATTTGTATTGGAAACAACATTGTCATATGTCTTTTCTTGGATCTAAATAATACGAAACCTCGCTCTATGATTTGTAATTAAAATCCTCAAATATGGTTAAATAGTGACTTTTTTCACGTTTTTCATGTAGTTTGATATTACGTAAAAATATTCATTTTTACCAATATTTCGATACTATTTCATGTCGTATCACGATATGTGATTTGGCCTTCAATTATCAGAATTTCGCATAATATTGCATTTTAAGCAAGTTTTCTTGCATTTTATTTCATACGAAAAATCATCAAATTTAGCAATATTTTGATGTTTATCATCCCCTTTTCCTTTATGTGATTTAAACATAATATCATCGAATTAGGCAATATTTTGACGTTTTTCCACGTTTTTGTGAATTTTCAGTTTATTGGTATTAATTTATTATATATACGATAAAAATGATGCAAATACATAATTGATTAGATAATACCCTTGAATACTTCATTTTCAATCAACTATTTGTTTCTCGTTAAAATACTGTGTAAGATATTGAAAAGGGGAGAAATTCTGTTTTTATTGCATATATCGACGTTTCAGCCGGAATAGAGCGGTTTTCGTGTACATCTTCCATCGGTAATATTTACGGAAAATCAGGAACATTTTAGTTAATTCTAATGAAAACACATTGATTTTTATCGTTTGTATTGGAAACAACATTGTCATATGTCTTTTCTTGGATCTAAATAATACGAAACCTCGCTCTATGATTTGAAGTTAAAATCCTCAAATATGGTTAAATAGTGACTTTTTCACGTTTTTCATGTAGTTTGATATTACGTAAATATATTCATTTTTACCAATATTTCGATACTATTTCATGTAGTATCACGATATGTGATTTGGCCTTCAAATCTCAGAATTTCGCATAATATTGCATTTTAAGGAAGTTTTCTTGTATTTTGTTTCGTACGAAAAATCATGGAATTTAGCAATATTTTGACGTTTATCATCCGCTTTTCCTTTATGTGATTTAAACATAATATCATCGAATTAGGCAATATTTTGACGTTTTTCCACGTTTTTGTGAATTTTCAGTTTATTGTTATTAATTCATTAAATATACGATAAAAATGATGCAAACACATCCCATTGTTATTAATTCATTAAATATACGATAAAAATGATATCGAAATTGATACACATAATTGATTAGAAATTAACCTTAAATACTTCATTTTCAATCAACCATTTGTTTCTCGTTAAAATACTGAGTAGGATATTGAAAAGGGGAGAAGTTCGGGTTTTATTGCATATACCGACGTTTCAGCCGGATTAGAGCGGTTTTACGTGTACATCTTCCATCGGTAATATAAACGGAAAATCAGGAACATTTTAGTTAATTCTAATTAAAACACATTGGTTTTTATCATTTGTATTAAAAACAACATTGTCATATGTCTTTTCTTGGATCTAAATAATACGAAATCTCGCTCTATGATTTGAGGTTAAAATCCTCATATATGGTTAAATAGTGATTTTTTCACGTTTTTCATATAGATTGATATTACGTAAATATATTCATTTTTACCAATATTTCGATACTATTTCATGTAGTATCACGATATGTGATTTGGCCTTCAAATCTCAGAATTTTGCATAATATTGCATTTTAAGCAAGTTTTCTTGCATTTTGTTTCGTACGAAAAATCATCGAATTTAGCAATATATTGACGTTTATCATCCCCTTTTCCTTTATGTGATTTAAACAAAATATCATCGAATTAGGCCGTTTTTCCACGTATTTGTGAATTTTCAGTTTATTTGTATTAATTCATTATATATACGAAAAAAATGATGCAAACACATAATTGATTAGATAATAACCTTAAATACTTCATTTCAATCAACTATTTGTTTCTCGTTAAAATACTGAGTAAGATATTAAAAAGGGGTTTTCATTGCATATATCGACGTTTCAGCCGGAATAGAGCGGTTTTCGTGTACATCTTCCATCGGTAATATAAACGGAAAATCAGGAACATTTTAGTTAATTCTAATGAAAACACATTGATTTTTATCATTTGTATTGGAAACAACATTGTCATATGTCTTTTCTTGGATCTAAATAATACGAAACCTCGCTCTATGATTTGAAGTTAAAATCCTCAAATATGGTTAAATAGTGACTTTTTTCACGTTTTTCATGTAGTTTGATATTACGTAAATATATTCATTTTTACCAATATTTCGATACTATTTCATGTCGTATCACGATATGTGATTTGGCCTTCAAATCACATAATTTCGCATAATATTGCATTTTAAGCAAGTTTTCTTGAATTTTGTTTCGTACGAAAAATCATCGAATTTAGCAATATTTTGACGTTTATCATCCCATTTTCCTTTATGTGATTTAAACAAAATATCATCGAATTAGGCCGTTTTTCCACGTTTTTGTGAATTTTCAGTTTATTGGTATTAATTCATTATATATAAGATAAAAATGATGCAAACACATAATTGATTAGATATTAACCTTAAATACTTCATTTCAATCAACTATTTGTTTCTCGTTAAAATACTGAGTAAGGTATTAAAAAGGGGTTTTCATTGCATATATCGACGTTTCAGCCGGAATAGAGCGGTTTTCGTGTACATCTTCCATCGGTAATATAAACGGAAAATCAGGAACATTTTAGTTAATTCTAATGAAAACACATTGATTTTTATCATTTGTATTAGAAAAAACATTGTCATATGTCTTTTCTTGGATCTAAATAATACGAAACCTCGCTCTATGATTTGAAGTTAAAATCCTCAAATATGGTTAAATAGTGACTTTTTTCACGTTTTTCATGTAGTTTGATATTACGTAAATATATTCATTTTTACCAATATTTCGATACTATTTCATGTCGTATCACGATATGTGATTTGGCCTTCAAATATCAGAATTTCGCACAATATTGCATTTTAAGCAAGTTTTCTTGCATTTTATTTCATACGAAAAATCATCAAATTTAGCAATATTTTGATGTTTATCATCCCCTTTTCCTTTATGTGATTTAAACATAATATCATCCAATTAGGCAATATTTTGACGTTTTTCCAGGTTTTTGTGAATTTTCAGTTTATTGTTATTAATTCATTAAATATACGATAAAAATGATGCAAACACATAATTGATTAGAAATTAACTTTAAATACTTCATTTTCAATCAACCATTTGTTCTCGTTAAAATACTGAGTAGGATATTGAAAAGGGGAGAAGTTCGGGTTTTATTGCATATACCGACGTTTCAGCCGGATTAGAGCGGTTTTACGTGTACATCTTCCATCGGTAATATAAACGGAAAATCAGGAACATTTTAGTTAATTCTAATTAAAACACATTGGTTTTTATCATTTGTATTAAAAACAACATTGTCATATGTCTTTTCTTGGATCTAAATAATACGAAATCTCGCTCTATGATTTGAGGTTAAAATCCTCATATATGGTTAAATAGTGATTTTTTCACGTTTTTCATATAGATTGATATTACGTAAATATATTCATTTTTACCAATATTTCGATACTATTTCATGTAGTATCACGATATGTGATTTGGCCTTCAAATCTCAGAATTTTGCATAATATTGCATTTTAAGCAAGTTTTCTTGCATTTTGTTTCGTACGAAAAATCATCGAATTTAGCAATATATTGACGTTTATCATCCCCTTTTCCTTTATGTGATTTAAACAAAATATCATCGAATTAGGCCGTTTTTCCACGTATTTGTGAATTTTCAGTTTATTGGTATTAATTCATTATATATACGAAAAAAATGATGCAAACACATAATTGATTAGATAATAACCTTAAATACTTCATTTCAATCAACTATTTGTTTCTCGTTAAAATACTGAGTAAGATATTAAAAAGGGGTTTTCATTGCATATATCGACGTTTCAGCCGGAATAGAGCGGTTTTCGTGTACATCTTCCATCGGTAATATAAACGGAAAATCAGGAACATTTTAGTTAATTCTAATGAAAACACATTGATTTTTATCATTTGTATTGGAAACAACATTGACATATGTCTTTTCTTGGATCTAAATAATACGAAACCTCGCTCTATGATTTGAAGTTAAAATCCTCAAATATGGTTAAATAGTGACTTTTTTCACGTTTTTCATGTAGTTTGATATTACGTAAATATATTCATTTTTACCAATATTTCGATACTATTTCATGTCGTATCACGATATGTGATTTGGCCTTCAAATCACATAATTTCGCATAATATTGCATTTTAAGCAAGTTTTCTTGAATTTTGTTTCGTACGAAAAATCATCGAATTTAGCAATATTTTGACGTTTATCATCCCATTTTCCTTTATGTGATTTAAACAAAATATCATCGAATTAGGCCGTTTTTCCACGTTTTTGTGAATTTTCAGTTTATTGGTATTAATTCATTATATATAAGATAAAAATGATGCAAACACATAATTGATTAGATATTAACCTTAAATACTTCATTTCAATCAACTATTTGTTTCTCGTTAAAATACTGAGTAAGATATTAAAAAGGGGTTTTCATTGCATATATCGACGTTTCAGCCGGAATAGAGCGGTTTTCGTGTACATCTTCCATCGGTAAAATAAACGGAAAATCAGGAACATTTTAGTTAATTCTAATGAAAACACATTGATTTTTATCATTTGTATTAGAAAAAACATTGTCATATGTCTTTTCTTGGATCTAAATAATACGAAACCTCGCTCTATGATTTGAAGTTAAAATCCTCAAATATGGTTAAATAGTGATTTTTTTCACGTTTTTCATGTAGTTTGATATTACGTAAATATATTCATTTTTACCAATATTTCGATATTATTTCATGTCGTATCACGATATGTGATTTGGCCTTCAAATATCAGAATTTCGCATAATATTGCATTTTAAGCAAGTTTTCTTGCATTTTATTTCATACGAAAAATCATCAAATTTAGCAATATTTTGATTTTTATCATCCCCTTTTCCTTTATGTGATTTAAACATAATATCATCGAATTAGGCAATATTTTGCCGTTTTTCCACGTTTTTGTGAATTTTAAGTTTATTGTTATTAATTCATTAATATACGATAAAAATGATGCAAACACATAATTGATTAGAAATTAACCTTAAATACTTCATTTTCAATCAACCATTTGTTTCTCGTTAAAATACTGAGTAGGATATTGAAAAGGGGAGAAGTTCGGGTTTTATTGCATATACCGACGTTTCAGCCGGATTAGAGCGGTTTTACGTGTACATCTTCCATCGGTAATAAAACGGAAAATAAGGAACATTTTAGTTAATTCTAATTAAAACACATTGGTTTTTATCATTTGTATTAAAAACAACATTGTCATATGTCTTTTCTTGGATCTAAATAATACGAAACCTCGCTCTATGATTTGAAGTTAAAATCCTCAAATATGGTTAAATAGTGATTTTTTCACGTTTTTCATGTAGATTGATATTACGTAATTATATTCATTTTTGCCAATATTTCGATACTATTTCATGTAGTATCCCGAAATGTGATTTGGACTTCAAATCTCAGAATTTCGGATAATATTGCATTTTAAGCAAGTTTTCTTGCATTTTGTTTCGTACGAAAAATCATGGAATTTAGCAATATTTTGACGTTTTTCATCCCCTTTTCCTTTATGTGATTTAAACAAAATATCATCGAATTAGGCAATATTTGGCCGTTTTTCCACGTTTTTGTGAAATTTCAGTTTATGGGCATTAATTCATTACATATACGATAAAAATGATGCAAACACATAATTGATTAGATAATAACCTTAAATACTTCGTTTTCAATCAATTATTTGTTTCTCGTTAAAATACTGAGTAAGATATTGAAAAGGGGAGTTCTGTTTTTATTGCATATATCGACGTTTCAGCCGGAATAGAGCGGTTTTCGTGTATATCTTCCATTGGTAATATAAACGGAAAATCAGGAACATTTTAGTTAATTCTAATGAAAACACATTGATTTTTATCATTTGTATTGGAAACAACATTGTCATATGTCTTTTCTTGGATCTAAATAATACGAAACCTCGCTCTATGATTTGTAATTAAAATCCTCAAATATGGTTAAATAGTGACTTTTTTCACGTTTTTCATGTAGTTTGATATTACGTAAATATATTCATTTTTACCAATATTTCGATACTATTTCATGTCGTATCACGATATGTGATTTGGCCTTCAATTATCAGAATTTCGCATAATATTGCATTTTAAGCAAGTTTTCTTGCATTTTATTTCATACGAAAAATCATCAAATTTAGCAATATTTTGATGTTTATCATCCCCTTTTCCTTTATGTGATTTAAACATAATATCATCGAATTAGGCAATATTTTGACGTTTTTCCACGTTTTTGTGAATTTTCAGTTTATTGGTATTAATTTATTATATATACGATAAAAATCATGCAAATACATAATTAATTAGATAATACCCTTGAATACTTCATTTTCAATCAACTATTTGTTTCTCGTTAAAATACTGTGTAAGATATTGAAAAGGGGAGAAATTCTGTTTTTATTGCATATATCGACGTTTCAGCCGGAATAGAGCGGTTTTCGTGTACATCTTCCATCGGTAATATTTACGGAAAATCAGGAACATTTTAGTTAATTCTAATGAAAACGCATTGATTTTTATCATTTGTATTGGAAACAACATTGTCATATGTCTTTTCTTGGATCTAAATAATACGAAACCTCGCTCTATGATTTGAAGTTAAAATCCTCAAATATGGTTAAATAGTGACTTTTTCACGTTTTTCATGTAGTTTGATATTACGTAAATATATTCATTTTTACCAATATTTCGATACTATTTCATGTAGTATCACGATATGTGATTTGGCCTTCAAATCTCAGAATTTCGCATAATATTGCATTTTAAGGAAGTTTTCTTGTATTTTGTTTCGTACGAAAAATCATGGAATTTAGCAATATTTTGACGTTTATCATCCGCTTTTCCTTTATGTGATTTAAACATAATATCATCGAATTAGGCAATATTTTGACGTTTTTCCACGTTTTTGTGAATTTTCAGTCAATGGGTAGTAATTCATTATATATACGATAAAAATGAAGCAGACACATAATTGATTAGATAATAACCTTAAATACTTCATTTTCAATCAATTATTTGTTTCTCGTAAAAAAAACTGAGTAAGATATTGAAAAAGGAGAAGTTCTGTTTTTATTACATATATCGACGTTTCAGCCGGACTTGAGCGGTTTTCGTGTATATCTTCCATCAGTAATATAAACGGAAAATCAGGAACATTTTAGTTAATTCTAATGAAAACACATTGATTTTTATCATTTGTATTGGAAACAACATTGTCATATGTCTTTTCTTGAATCTAAAGAATACGAAACCTCGCTCTATGATTTGAAGTTAAAATCCTCATATATGGTTAAATAGTTACTTTTTTCACGTTTTTCATGTAGTTTGATATTACGTAAATATATTCATTTTTACCAATATTTCGATACTATTTCATGTAGTATCACGATATGTGATTTGGCCTTCAAATAACAGAATTTCGCATAATATTGCATTTTAAGCAAGTTTTCTTGCATTTTATTTCATACGAAAAATCATCAAATTTAGCAATATTTTGATGTTTATCATCCCCTTTTCCTTTATGTGATTTAAACATAATATCATCGAATTAGGCAATATTTTGACGTTTTTCCACGTTTTTGTGAATTTTTATTTTATTGTTATTAATTCATTAAATATACGATAAAAATGATGCAAACACATAATTGATTAGAAATTAACCTTAAATACTTCATTTTCAATCAACCATTTGTTTCTCGTTAAAATACTGAGTAGGATATTGAAAAGGGGAGAAGTTCGGGTTTTATTGCATATACCGACGTTTCAGCCGGATTAGAGCGGTTTTACGTGTACGTCTTCCATCGGTAATATAAACGGAAAATCAGGAACATTTTAGTTAATTCTAATTAAAACACATTGGTTTTTATCATTTGTATTAAAAACAACATTGTCATATGTCTTTTCTTTGATCTAAATAATACGAAACCTCGCTCTATGATTTGAAGTTAAAATCCTCAAATATGGTTAAATAGTGATTTTTCACGTTTTTCATGTAGATTGATATTACGTAAATATATTCATTTTTGCCAATATTTCGATACTATTTCATGTAGTACCACGATATGTGATTTGGCCTTCAAATCTCAGAATTTCGGATAATATTGCATTTTAAGCAAGTTTTCTTGCATTTTGTTTCGTACGAAAAATCATGGAATTTAGCAATATTTTGACGTTTATCATCCCCTTTTCCTTTATGTGATTTAAACAAAATATCATCGAATTAGGCCGTTTTTCCACGTTTTTGTGAATTTTCAGTTTATTGGTATTAATTCATTATATATACGAAAAAAATGATGCAAACACATAATTGATTAGATAATAACCTTAAATACTTCATTTCAATCAACTATTTGTTTCTCGTTAAAATACTGAGTAAGATATTGAAAAGGGGAGAAGTTCTGTTTTTATTGCATATATCGACGTTTCAGCCGGAGAAGAGCGGTTTTCGTGTACATCTTCCATCGGTAATATAAACGGAAAATCAGGAACATTTTAGTTAATTCTAATGAAAACACATTGATTTTTATCATTTGTATTAGAAAAAACATTGTCATATGTCTTTTCTTGGATCTAAATAATACGAAACCTCGCTCTATGATTTGAAGTTAAAATCCTCAAATATGGTTAAATAGTGACTTTTTTCACGTTTTTCATGTAGTTTGATATTACGTAAATATATTCATTTTTACCAATATTTCGATACTATTTCATGTCGTATCACGATATGTGATTTGACCTTCAAATATTAGAATTTCGCATAATATTGCATTTTAAGCAAGTTTTCTTGCATTTTGTTTCGTACGAAAAATCATCGAATTTAGCAATATTTTGACGTTTATCATCCCCTTTTCTTTATGTGATTTAAACAAAATGTCATCGAATTAGGCAATATTTTGCCGTTTTTCCACGTTTTTGTGAATTTTCAGTCAATGGGTATTAATTCATTATATATACGATAAAAATGAAGCAGACACATAATTGATTAGATAATAACCTTAAATACTTCATTTTCAATCAATTATTTGTTTCTCGTTAAAATACTGAGTAAGATATTGAAAAAGGAGAAGTTCTGTTTTTATTGCATATATCGACGTTTCAGCCGGAATAGAGCGGTTTTCGTGTATATCTTCCATCAGTAATATAAACGGAAAATCAGGAACATTTTAGTTAATTCTAATGAAAACACATTGATTTTTATCATTTGTATTGGAAACAACATTGTCATATGTCTTTTCTTGGATCTAAATAATACGAAACCTCGCTCTATGGTTTGAAGTTAAAATCCTCAAATATGGTTAAATAGTGACTTTTTTCACGTTTTTCATGTAGTTTGATATTACGTAAATATATTCATTTTTACCAATATTTCGATACTATTTCATGTAGTATCACGATATGTGATTTGGCCTTCAAATCACATAATTTCGCATAATATTGCATTTTAAGCAAGTTTTCTTGAATTTTGTTTCGTACAAAAAATCATCGAATTTAGCAATATTTTGACGTTTATCATCCCATTTTCCTTTATGTGATTTAAACAAAATATCATCGAATTAGGCCGTTTTTCCACGTTTTTGTGAATTTTCAGTTTATTGGTATTAATTCATTATATATAAGATAAAAATGATGCATACACATAATTGATTAGATAATAACCTTAAATACTTCATTTCAATCAACTATTTGTTTCTCGTTAAAATACTGAGTAAGATATTAAAAAGGGGTTTTCATTGCATAGTTCGACGTTTCAGCCGGAATAGAGCGGTTTTCGTGTACATCTTCCATCGGTAATATAAACGGAAAATCAGGAACATTTTAGTTAATTCTAATGAAAACACATTGATTTTTATCATTTGTATTAGAAAAAACATTGTCATATGTCTTTTCTTGGATCTAAATAATACGAAACCTCGCTCTATGATTTGAAGTTAAAATCCTCAAATATGGTTAAATAGTGACTTTTTTGACGTTTTTCATGTAGTTTGATATTACGTAAATATATTCTTTTTTACCAATATTTCGATACTATTTCATGTCGTATCACGATATGTGATTTGGCCTTCAAATATCAGAATTTCGCACAATATTGCATTTTAAGCAAGTTTTCTTGCATTTTATTTCATACGAAAAATCATCAAATTTAGCAATATTTTGATGTTTATCATCCCCTTTTCCTTTATGTGATTTAAACATAATATCATCGAATCAGGCAATATTTTGACGTTTTTCCACGTTTTTGTGAATTTTCAGTTTATTGTTATTAATTCATTAAATATATGATAAAAATGATGCAAACACATAATTGATTAGAAATTAACCTTAAATACTTCATTTTCAATCAACCATTTGTTTCTCGTTAAAATACTGAGTAGGATATTGAAAAGGGAAGAAGTTCGGGTTTTATTGCATATACCGACGTTTCAGCCGGATTAGAGCGGTTTTACTTGTACATCTTCCATCGGTAATATAAACGGAAAATCAGGAACATTTTAGTTAATTCTAATTAAAACACATTGGTTTTTATCATTTGTATTAAAAACAACATTGTCATATGTCTTTTCTTGGATCTAAATAATACGAAATCTCGCTATATGATTTGAAGTTAAAATCCTCATATATGGTTAAATAGTGATTTTTTCACGTTTTTCATGTAGATTGATATTACGTAAATATATTCATTTTTGCCAATATTTCGATACTATTTCATGTAGTATCACGATATGTGATTTGGCCTTCAAATCTCAGAATTTCGCATAATATTGCATTTTAAGCAAGTTTTCTTGCATTTTGTTTCGTACGAAAAATCATCGAATTTAGCAATATTTTGACGTTTATCATCCCCTTTTCCTTTATGTGATTTAAACAAAATATCATCGAATTAGGCAATATTTGGCCGTTTTTCCACGTTTTTGTGAAATTTCAGTTTATGGGCATTAATTCATTACATATACGATAAAAATGATGCAAACACATAATTGATTAGATAATAACCTTAAATACTTCATTTTCAATCAATTATTTGTTTCTCGTTAAAATACTGAGTAAGATATTGAAAAGGGGAGAAGTTCTGTTTTTATTACATATATCGACGTTTCAGCCGGAATAAAGCGGTTTTCGTGTATATCTTCTATTGGTAATATAAACGGAAAATCAGGAACATTATAGTTAATTCTAATGAAAACACATTGATTTTTATCATTTGTATTGGAAACAACATTGTCATATGTCTTTTCTTGGATCTAAATAATACGAAACCTCGCTCTATGGTTTGAAGTTAAAATCCTCAAATATGGTTAAATAGTGACTTTTTTCACGTTTTTCATGTAGTTTGATATTACGTAAATATATTCATTTTTACCAATATTTCGATACTATTTCATGTAGTATCACGATATGTGATTTGGCCTTCAAATCACATAATTTCGCATAATATTGCATTTTAAGCAAGTTTTCTTGAATTTTGTTTCGGACGAAAAATCATCGAATTTAGCAATATTTTGACCTTTATCATCCCATTTTCCTTTATGTGATTTAAACAAAAATATCATCTAATTAGGCCGTTTTTCCACGTTTTTGTGAATTTTCAGTTTATTGGTATTAATTCATTATAAATAAGATAAAAATGATGCAAACACATAATTGATTAGATATTAACCTTAAATACTTCATTTCAGTCAACTATTTGTTCCTCGTTAAAATACTGAGTAAGGTATTAAAAAGGGGTTTTCATTGCATATATCGACGTTTCAGCCGGAATAGAGCGGTTTTCGTGTACATCTTCCATCGGTAATATAAACGGATAATCAGGAACATTTTAGTTAATTCTAATGAAAACACATTGATTTTTATCATTTGTATTAGAAAAAACATTGTCATATGTCTTTTCTTGGATCTAACTAATACGAAACCTCGCTCTATGATTTGTAGTTAAAATCCTCAAATATGGTTAAATAGTGACTTTTTTCACGTTTTTCATGTAGTTTGATATTTCGTAAATATATTCACTTTTACCAATATTTCGATACTATTTCATGTCGTATCACGATATGTGATTTGGCCTTCAAATATCAGAATTTCGCATAATATTGCATTTTAAGCAAGTTTTCTTGCATTTTATTTCATACGAAAAATCATCAAATTTAGCAATATTTTGATGTTTATCATCCCCTTTTCCTTTATGTGATTTAAACATAATATCATCGAATTAGGCAATATTTTGACGTTTTTCCACGTTTTTGTGAATTTTCAGTTTATTGTTATTAATTCATTAAATATACGATAAAAATGATGCAAACACATAATTGATTAGAAATTAACCTTAAATACTTCATTTTCCATCAACCATTTGTTTCTCGTTAAAATACTGAGTAGGATATTGAAAAGGGGAGAAGTTCGGGTTTTATTGCATATACCGACGTTTCAGCCGGATTAGAGCGGTTTTACGTGTACATCTTCCATCGGTAATATAAACGGAAAATCAGGAACATTTTAGTTAATTCTAATTAAAACACATTGGTTTTTATCATTTGTATTAAAAACAACATTGTCATATGTCTTTTCTTGGATCTAAATAATACGAAACCTCGCTCTATGATTTGAAGTTAAAATCCTCAAATATGGTTAAATAGTGATTTTTTCACGTTTTTCATGTAGATTGATATTACGTAAATATATTCATTTTTGCCAATATTTCGATACTATTTCATGTAGTATCACGATATGTGATTTGGCCTTCAAATCTCAGAATTTCGCATAATATTGCATTTTAAGCAAGTTTTCTTGCATTTTGTTTCGTACGAAAAATCATGGAATTTAGCAATATTTTGACGTTTATCATCCTCTTTTCCTTTATGTGATTTAAAAAAATATATCATCGAATTAGGCAATATTTGGCCGTTTTTCCACGTTTTTGTGAAATTTCAGTTTATGGGCATTAATTCATTACATATACGATAAAAATGATGCAAACACATAATTGATTAGATAATAACCTTAAATACTTCATTTTCAATCAATTATTTGTTTCTCGTTAAAATACTGAGTAAGATATTGAAAAGGGGAGTTCTGTTTTTATTGCATATATCGACGTTTCAGCCGGAATAGAGCGGTTTTCGTGTATATCTTCCATTGGTTATATAAACGGAAAATCAGGAACATTTTAGTTAATTCTAATGAAAACACATTGATTTTTATCATTTGTATTGGAAACAACATTGTCATATGTCTTTTCTTGGATCTAAATAATACGAAACCTCGCTCTATGATTTGTAGTTAAAATCCTCAAATATGGTTAAATAGTGACTTTTTTCACGTTTTTCATGTAGTTTGATATTACGTAAATATATTCATTTTTACCAATATTTCGATACTATTTCATGTAGTATCACGATATGTGATTTGGCCTTCAAATCTCAGAATTTTGCATAATATTGCATTTTAAGCAAGTTTTCTTGCATTTTGTTTCGTACGAAAAATCATCGAATTTAGCAATATATTGACGTTTATCATCCCTTTTCCTTTATGTGATTTAAACGAAATATCATCGAATTAGGCCGTTTTTCCACGTTTTTGTGAATTTTCAGTTTATTGGTATTAATTCATTATATATACGAAAAAAATGATGCAAACACATAATTGATTAGATAATAACCTTAAATACTTCATTTCAATCAACTATTTGTTTCTCGTTAAAATACTGAGTAAGATATTAAAAAGGGGTTTTCATTGCATAGTTCGACGTTTCAGCCGGAATAGAGCGGTTTTCGTGTACATCTTCCATCGGTAATATAAACGGAAAATCAGGAACATTTTAGTTAATTCTAATGAAAACACATTGATTTTTATCATTTGTATTAGAAAAAACATTGTCATATGTCTTTTCTTGGATCTAAATAATACGAAACCTCGCTCTATGATTTGAAGTTAAAATCCTCAAATATGGTTAAATAGTGACTTTTTTCACGTTTTTCATGTAGTTTGATATTACGTAAATATATTCTTTTTTACCAATATTTCGATACTATTTCATGTCGTATCACGATATGTGATTTGGCCTTCAAATATCAGAATTTCGCACAATATTGCATTTTAAGCAAGTTTTCTTGCATTTTATTTCATACGAAAAATCATCAAATTTAGCAATATTTTGATGTTTATCATCCCCTTTTCCTTTATGTGATTTAAACATAATATCATCGAATCAGGCAATATTTTGACGTTTTTCCACGTTTTTGTGAATTTTCAGTTTATTGTTATTAATTCATTAAATATATGATAAAAATGATGCAAACACATAATTGATTAGAAATTAACCTTAAATACTTCATTTTCAATCAACCATTTGTTTCTCGTTAAAATACTGAGTAGGATATTGAAAAGGGAAGAAGTTCGGGTTTTATTGCATATACCGACGTTTCAGCCGGATTAGAGCGGTTTTACTTGTACATCTTCCATCGGTAATATAAACGGAAAATCAGGAACATTTTAGTTAATTCTAATTAAAACACATTGGTTTTTATCATTTGTATTAAAAACAACATTGTCATATGTCTTTTCTTGGATCTAAATAATACGAAATCTCGCTATATGATTTGAAGTTAAAATCCTCATATATGGTTAAATAGTGATTTTTTCACGTTTTTCATGTAGATTGATATTACGTAAATATATTCATTTTTGCCAATATTTCGATACTATTTCATGTAGTATCACGATATGTGATTTGGCCTTCAAATCTCAGAATTTCGCATAATATTGCATTTTAAGCAAGTTTTCTTGCATTTTGTTTCGTACGAAAAATCATCGAATTTAGCAATATTTTGACGTTTATCATCCCCTTTTCCTTTATGTGATTTAAACAAAATATCATCGAATTAGGCAATATTTGGCCGTTTTTCCACGTTTTTGTGAAATTTCAGTTTATGGGCATTAATTCATTACATATACGATAAAAATGATGCAAACACATAATTGATTAGATAATAACCTTAAATACTTCATTTTCAATCAATTATTTGTTTCTCGTTAAAATACTGAGTAAGATATTGAAAAGGGGAGAAGTTCTGTTTTTATTACATATATCGACGTTTCAGCCGGAATAACGCGGTTTTCGTGTATATCTTCTATTGGTAATATAAACGGAAAATCAGGAACATTATAGTTAATTCTAATGAAAACACATTGATTTTTATCATTTGTATTGGAAACAACATTGTCATATGTCTTTTCTTGGATCTAAATAATACGAAACCTCGCTCTATGGTTTGAAGTTAAAATCCTCAAATATGGTTAAATAGTGACTTTTTTCACGTTTTTCATGTAGTTTGATATTACGTAAATATATTCATTTTTACCAATATTTCGATACTATTTCATGTAGTATCACGATATGTGATTTGGCCTTCAAATCACATAATTTCGCATAATATTGCATTTTAAGCAAGTTTTCTTGAATTTTGTTTCGGACGAAAAATCATCGAATTTAGCAATATTTTGACCTTTATCATCCCATTTTCCTTTATGTGATTTAAACAAAAATATCATCTAATTAGGCCGTTTTTCCACGTTTTTGTGAATTTTCAGTTTATTGGTATTAATTCATTATAAATAAGATAAAAATGATGCAAACACATAATTGATTAGATATTAACCTTAAATACTTCATTTCAGTCAACTATTTGTTCCTCGTTAAAATACTGAGTAAGGTATTAAAAAGGGGTTTTCATTGCATATATCGACGTTTCAGCCGGAATAGAGCGGTTTTCGTGTACATCTTCCATCGGTAATATAAACGGATAATCAGGAACATTTTAGTTAATTCTAATGAAAACACATTGATTTTTATCATTTGTATTAGAAAAAACATTGTCATATGTCTTTTCTTGGATCTAACTAATACGAAACCTCGCTCTATGATTTGTAGTTAAAATCCTCAAATATGGTTAAATAGTGACTTTTTTCACGTTTTTCATGTAGTTTGATATTTCGTAAATATATTCACTTTTACCAATATTTCGATACTATTTCATGTCGTATCACGATATGTGATTTGGCCTTCAAATATCAGAATTTCGCATAATATTGCATTTTAAGCAAGTTTTCTTGCATTTTATTTCATACGAAAAATCATCAAATTTAGCAATATTTTGATGTTTATCATCCCCTTTTCCTTTATGTGATTTAAACATAATATCATCGAATTAGGCAATATTTTGACGTTTTTCCACGTTTTTGTGAATTTTCAGTTTATTGTTATTAATTCATTAAATATACGATAAAAATGATGCAAACACATAATTGATTAGAAATTAACCTTAAATACTTCATTTTCCATCAACCATTTGTTTCTCGTTAAAATACTGAGTAGGATATTGAAAAGGGGAGAAGTTCGGGTTTTATTGCATATACCGACGTTTCAGCCGGATTAGAGCGGTTTTACGTGTACATCTTCCATCGGTAATATAAACGGAAAATCAGGAACATTTTAGTTAATTCTAATTAAAACACATTGGTTTTTATCATTTGTATTAAAAACAACATTGTCATATGTCTTTTCTTGGATCTAAATAATACGAAACCTCGCTCTATGATTTGAAGTTAAAATCCTCAAATATGGTTAAATAGTGATTTTTTCACGTTTTTCATGTAGATTGATATTACGTAAATATATTCATTTTTGCCAATATTTCGATACTATTTCATGTAGTATCACGATATGTGATTTGGCCTTCAAATCTCAGAATTTCGCATAATATTGCATTTTAAGCAAGTTTTCTTGCATTTTGTTTCGTACGAAAAATCATGGAATTTAGCAATATTTTGACGTTTATCATCCTCTTTTCCTTTATGTGATTTAAAAAAATATATCATCGAATTAGGCAATATTTGGCCGTTTTTCCACGTTTTTGTGAAATTTCAGTTTATGGGCATTAATTCATTACATATACGATAAAAATGATGCAAACACATAATTGATTAGATAATAACCTTAAATACTTCATTTTCAATCAATTATTTGTTTCTCGTTAAAATACTGAGTAAGATATTGAAAAGGGGAGTTCTGTTTTTATTGCATATATCGACGTTTCAGCCGGAATAGAGCGGTTTTCGTGTATATCTTCCATTGGTAATATAAACGGAAAATCAGGAACATTTTAGTTAATTCTAATGAAAACACATTGATTTTTATCATTTGTATTGGAAACAACATTGTCATATGTCTTTTCTTGGATCTAAATAATACGAAACCTCGCTCTATGATTTGTAGTTAAAATCCTCAAATATGGTTAAATAGTGACTTTTTTCACGTTTTTCATGTAGTTTGATATTACGTAAATATATTCATTTTTACCAATATTTCGATACTATTTCATGTAGTATCACGATATGTGATTTGGCCTTCAAATCTCAGAATTTTGCATAATATTGCATTTTAAGCAAGTTTTCTTGCATTTTGTTTCGTACGAAAAATCATCGAATTTAGCAATATATTGACGTTTATCATCCCTTTTCCTTTATGTGATTTAAACGAAATATCATCGAATTAGGCCGTTTTTCCACGTTTTTGTGAATTTTCAGTTTATTGGTATTAATTCATTATATATACGAAAAAAATGATGCAAACACATAATTGATTAGATAATAACCTTAAATACTTCATTTCAATCAACTATTTGTTTCTCGTTAAAATACTGAGTAAGATATTGAAAAGGGGAGAAGTTCTGTTTTTATTGCATATATCGACGTTTCAGCCGGAGTAGAGCGGTTTTCGTGTACATCTTCCATCGGTAATATAAACGGAAAATCAGGAACATTTTAGTTAATTCTAATGAAAACACATTGATTTTTATCATTTGTATTAGAAAAAACATTGTCATATGTCTTTTCTTGGATCTAAATAATACGAAACCTCGCTCTATGATTTGAAGTTAAAATCCTCAAATATGGTTAAATTGTGACTTTTTTCACGTTTTTCATGTAGCTTGATATTACGTAAATATATTCACTTTTACCAATATTTCGATACTATTTCATGTCGTATCACGATATGTGATTTGGCCTTCAATTATCAGAATTTCGCATAATATTGCATTTTAAGCAAGTTTTCTTGCATTTTATTTCATACGAAAAATCATCAAATTTAACAATATTTTGATGTTTATCATCCCCTTTTCCTTTATGTGATTTAAACATAATATCATGGAATTAGGCAATATTTTGACGTTTTTCCACGTTTTTGTGAATTTTCAGTTTATTGTTATTAATTCATTAAATATACGATAAAAATGATGCAAACACATCCCATTGTTATTAATTCATTAAATATACGATAAAAATGATGCAAACACATAATTGATTAGAAATTAACCTTAAATACTTCATTTTCAATCAACCATTTGTTTCTCGTTAAAATACTGAGTAGGATATTGAAAAGGGGAGAAGTTCGGTTTTTATTGCATATACCGACGTTTCAGCCGGATTAGAGCGGTTTTACGTGTACATCTACCATCGGTAATATAAACGGAAAATCAGGAACATTTTAGTTAATTCTGATTAAAACATTGGTTTTTATAATTTGTATTGGAAACAACATTGTCATATGTCTTTTCTTGGATCTAAATAATACGAAACCTCGCTCTATGATTTGAAGTTAAAATCCTCAAATATGGTTAAATAGTGATTTTTTCACGTTTTTCATGTAGATTGATATTACGTAAATATATTCATTTTTGCCATAATTTCGATACTATTTCATGTAGTATCACGATATGTGATTTGGCCTTCAAATCTCAGAATTTCGCATAATATTGCATTTTAAGCAAGTTTTCTTGCATTTTGTTTCGTACGAAAAATCATCGAATTTAGCAATATTTTGACGTTTATCATCCCCTTTTCCTTTATGTGATTTAAACAAAATATCATCGAATTAGGCAATATTTGGCCGTTTTTCCACGTTTTTGTGAAATTTCAGTTTATGAGCATTAATTCATTACATATACGATAAAAATGATGCAAACACATAATTGATTAGATAATAACCTTAAATACTTCATTTTCAATCAATTATTTGTTTCTCGTTAAAATACTGAGTAAGATATTGAAAAGGGGAGAAGTTCTGTTTTTATTGCATATATCGACGTTTCAGCCGGAATAGAGCGGTTTTCGTGTATATCTTCTATTGGTAATATAAACGGAAAATCAGGAACATTATAGTTAATTCTAATGAAAACACATTGATTTTAATCATTTGTATTGGAAACAACATTGTCATATGTCTTTTCTTGGATCTAAATAATACGAAACCTCGCTCTATGGTTTGAAGTTAAAATCTAGTTTGATATTACGTAAATATATTCATTTTTACCAATATTTCGATACTATTTCATGTAGTATCACGATATGTGATTTGGCCTTCAAATCACATAATTTCGCATAATATTGCATTTTAAGCAAGTTTTCTTGAATTTTGTTTCGGACGAAAAATCATCGAATTTAGCAATATTTTGACGTTTATCATCCCATTTTCCTTTATGTGATTTAAACAAAATATCATCGAATTAGGCCGTTTTTCCACGTTTTTGTGAATTTTCAGTTTATTGGTATTAATTCATTATATATAAGATAAAAATGATGCAAACACATAATTGATTAGATATTAACCTTAAATACTTCATTTCAATCAACTATTTGTTTCTCGTTAAAATACTGAGTAAGGTATTAAAAAGGGGTTTTCATTGCATATATCGACGTTTCAGCCGGAATAGAGCGGTTTTCGTGTACATCTTCCATCGGTAATATTTAAGGAAAATCAGGAACATTTTAGGTAATTCTAATGAAAACACATTGATTTTTATCATTTGTATTGGAAACAACATTGTCATATGTCTTTTCTTGGATCTAAATAATACGAAACCTCGCTCAATGATTTGTAGTTAAAATCCTCAAATATGGTTAAATAGTGACTTTTTTCACGTTTTTCATGTAGTTTGATATTACGTAAATATATTCATTTTTACCAATATTTCGATACTATTTCATGTATTATCACGATATGTGATTTGGCCTTCAAATCTCAGAATTTTGCATAATATTGCATTTTAAGCAAGTTTTCTTGCATTTTGTTTCGGACGAAAAATCATCGAATTTAGCAATATATTGACGTTTATCATCCCTTTTTCCTTTATGTGATTTAAACAAAATATCATCGAATTAGGCCGTTTTTCCACGTTTTTGTGAATTTTCAGTTTATTGGTATTAATTCATTATATATACGAAAAAAATAATGCAAACACATAATTGATTAGATAATATCCTTAAATACTTCATTTCAATCAACTATTTGTTTCTCGTTAAAATACTGAGTAAGATATTGAAAAGGGGAGAAGTTCTGTTTTTATTGCATATATCGACGTTTCAGCCGGAGTAGAGCGGTTTTCGTGTACATCTTCCATCGGTAATATAAACGGAAAATCAGGAACATTTTAGTTAATTCTAATGAAAACACATTGATTTTTATCATTTGTATTAGAAAAAACATTGTCATATATCTTTTCTTGGATCTAAATAATACGAAACCTCGCTCTATGATTTGTAGTTAAAATCCTCAAATATGGTTAAATAGTGACTTTTTTCACGTTTTTCATGTAGTTTGATATTTCGTAAATATATTCACTTTTACCAATATTTCGATACTATTTCATGTCGTATCACGATATGTGATTTGGCCTTCAAATATCAGAATTTCGCATAATATTGCATTTTAAGCAAGTTTTCTTGCATTTTATTTCATACGAAAAATCATCAAATTTAGCAATATTTTGATGTTTATCATCCCCTTTTCCTTTATGTGATTTAAACATAATATCATCGAATTAGGCAATATTTTGACGTTTTTCCACGTTTTTGTGAATTTTCAGTTTATTGTTATTAATTCATTAAATATACGATAAAAATGATGCAAACACATAATTGATTAGAAATTAACCTTAAATACTTCATTTTCCATCAACCATTTGTTTCTCGTTAAAATACTGAGTAGGATATTGAAAAGGGGAGAAGTTCGGGTTTTATTGCATATACCGACGTTTCAGCCGGATTAGAGCGGTTTTACGTGTACATCTTCCATCGGTAATATAAACGGAAAATCAGGAACATTTTAGTTAATTCTAATTAAAACACATTGGTTTTTATCATTTGTATTAAAAACAACATTGTCATATGTCTTTTCTTGGATCTAAATAATACGAAACCTCGCTCTATGATTTGAAGTTAAAATCCTCAAATATGGTTAAATAGTGATTTTTTCACGTTTTTCATGTAGATTGATATTACGTAAATATATTCATTTTTGCCAATATTTCGATACTATTTCATGTAGT
Source organism: Procambarus clarkii (assembly GCF_040958095.1). Classification (NCBI taxonomy): domain Eukaryota; kingdom Metazoa; phylum Arthropoda; class Malacostraca; order Decapoda; family Cambaridae; genus Procambarus; species Procambarus clarkii. Next base: position 3,318,645 of record NC_091165.1, read on the forward strand.
ATCACGATATGTGATTTGGCCTTCAAATCTCAGAATTTCGCATAATATTGCATTTTAAGCAAGTTTTCTTGCATTTTGTTTCGTACGAAAAATCATGGAATTTAGCAATATTTTGACGTTTATCATCCTCTTTTCCTTTATGTGATTTAAAAAAATATATCATCGAATTAGGCAATATTTGGCCGTTTTTCCACGTTTTTGTGAAATTTCAGTTTATGGGCATTAATTCATTACATATACGATAAAAATGATGCAAACACATAATTGATTAGATAATAACCTTAAATACTTCATTTTCAATCAATTATTTGTTTCTCGTTAAAATACTGAGTAAGATATTGAAAAGGGGAGTTCTGTTTTTATTGCATATATCGACGTTTCAGCCGGAATAGAGCGGTTTTCGTGTATATCTTCCATTGGTAATATAAACGGAAAATCAGGAACATTTTAGTTAATTCTAATGAAAACACATTGATTTTTATCATTTGTATTGGAAACAACATTGTCATATGTCTTTTCTTGGATCTAAATAATACGAAACCTCGCTCTATGATTTGTAGTTAAAATCCTCAAATATGGTTAAATAGTGACTTTTTTCACGTTTTTCATGTAGTTTGATATTACGTAAATATATTCATTTTTACCAATATTTCGATACTATTTCATGTAGTATCACGATATGTGATTTGGCCTTCAAATCTCAGAATTTTGCATAATATTGCATTTTAAGCAAGTTTTCTTGCATTTTGTTTCGTACGAAAAATCATCGAATTTAGCAATATATTGACGTTTATCATCCCTTTTCCTTTATGTGACTTAAACGAAATATCATCGAATTAGGCCGTTTTTCCACGTTTTTGTGAATTTTCAGTTTATTGGTATTAATTCATTATATATACGAAAAAAATGATGCAAACACATAATTGATTAGATAATAACCTTAAATACTTCATTTCAATCAACTATTTGTTTCTCGTTAAAATACTGAGTAAGATATTGAAAAGGGGAGAAGTTCTGTTTTTATTGCATATATCGACGTTTCAGCCGGAGTAGAGCGGTTTTCGTGTACATCTTCCATCGGTAATATAAACGGAAAATCAGGAACATTTTAGTTAATTCTAATGAAAACACATTGATTTTTATCATTTGTATTAGAAAAAACATTGTCATATGTCTTTTCTTGGATCTAAATAATACGAAACCTCGCTCTATGATTTGAAGTTAAAATCCTCAAATATGGTTAAATTGTGACTTTTTTCACGTTTTTCATGTAGCTTGATATTACGTAAATATATTCACTTTTACCAATATTTCGATACTATTTCATGTCGTATCACGATATGTGATTTGGCCTTCAATTATCAGAATTTCGCATAATATTGCATTTTAAGCAAGTTTTCTTGCATTTTATTTCATACGAAAAATCATCAAATTTAACAATATTTTGATGTTTATCATCCCCTTTTCCTTTATGTGATTTAAACATAATATCATGGAATTAGGCAATATTTTGACGTTTTTCCACGTTTTTGTGAATTTTCAGTTTATTGTTATTAATTCATTAAATATACGATAAAAATGATGCAAACACATCCCATTGTTATTAATTCATTAAATATACGATAAAAATGATGCAAACACATAATTGATTAGAAATTAACCTTAAATACTTCATTTTCAATCAACCATTTGTTTCTCGTTAAAATACTGAGTAGGATATTGAAAAGGGGAGAAGTTCGGTTTTTATTGCATATACCGACGTTTCAGCCGGATTAGAGCGGTTTTACGTGTACATCTACCATCGGTAATATAAACGGAAAATCAGGAACATTTTAGTTAATTCTGATTAAAACATTGGTTTTTATAATTTGTATTGGAAACAACATTGTCATATGTCTTTTCTTGGATCTAAATAATACGAAACCTCGCTCTATGATTTGAAGTTAAAATCCTCAAATATGGTTAAATAGTGATTTTTTCACGTTTTTCATGTAGATTGATATTACGTAAATATATTCATTTTTGCCATAATTTCGATACTATTTCATGTAGTATCACGATATGTGATTTGGCCTTCAAATCTCAGAATTTCGCATAATATTGCATTTTAAGCAAGTTTTCTTGCATTTTGTTTCGTACGAAAAATCATCGAATTTAGCAATATTTTGACGTTTATCATCCCCTTTTCCTTTATGTGATTTAAACAAAATATCATCGAATTAGGCAATATTTGGCCGTTTTTCCACGTTTTTGTGAAATTTCAGTTTATGAGCATTAATTCATTACATATACGATAAAAATGATGCAAACACATAATTGATTAGATAATAACCTTAAATACTTCATTTTCAATCAATTATTTGTTTCTCGTTAAAATACTGAGTAAGATATTGAAAAGGGGAGAAGTTCTGTTTTTATTGCATATATCGACGTTTCAGCCGGAATAGAGCGGTTTTCGTGTATATCTTCTATTGGTAATATAAACGGAAAATCAGGAACATTATAGTTAATTCTAATGAAAACACATTGATTTTTATCATTTGTATTGGAAACAACATTGTCATATGTCTTTTCTTGGATCTAAATAATACGAAACCTCGCTCTATGGTTTGAAGTTAAAATCTAGTTTGATATTACGTAAATATATTCATTTTTACCAATATTTCGATACTATTTCATGTAGTATCACGATATGTGATTTGGCCTTCAAATCACATAATTTCGCATAATATTGCATTTTAAGCAAGTTTTCTTGAATTTTGTTTCGGACGAAAAATCATCGAATTTAGCAATATTTTGACGTTTATCATCCCATTTTCCTTTATGTGATTTAAACAAAATATCATCGAATTAGGCCGTTTTTCCACGTTTTTGTGAATTTTCAGTTTATTGGTATTAATTCATTATATATAAGATAAAAATGATGCAAACACATAATTGATTAGATATTAACCTTAAATACTTCATTTCAATCAACTATTTGTTTCTCGTTAAAATACTGAGTAAGGTATTAAAAAGGGGTTTTCATTGCATATATCGACGTTTCAGCCGGAATAGAGCGGTTTTCGTGTACATCTTCCATCGGTAATATTTAAGGAAAATCAGGAACATTTTAGGTAATTCTAATGAAAACACATTGATTTTTATCATTTGTATTGGAAACAACATTGTCATATGTCTTTTCTTGGATCTAAATAATACGAAACCTCGCTCAATGATTTGTAGTTAAAATCCTCAAATATGGTTAAATAGTGACTTTTTTCACGTTTTTCATGTAGTTTGATATTACGTAAATATATTCATTTTTACCAATATTTCGATACTATTTCATGTATTATCACGATATGTGATTTGGCCTTCAAATCTCAGAATTTTGCATAATATTGCATTTTAAGCAAGTTTTCTTGCATTTTGTTTCGTACGAAAAATCATCGAATTTAGCAATATATTGACGTTTATCATCCCTTTTTCCTTTATGTGATTTAAACAAAATATCATCGAATTAGGCCGTTTTTCCACGTTTTTGTGAATTTTCAGTTTATTGGTATTAATTCATTATATATACGAAAAAAATAATGCAAACACATAATTGATTAGATAATATCCTTAAATACTTCATTTCAATCAACTATTTGTTTCTCGTTAAAATACTGAGTAAGATATTGAAAAGGGGAGAAGTTCTGTTTTTATTGCATATATCGACGTTTCAGCCGGAGTAGAGCGGTTTTCGTGTACATCTTCCATCGGTAATATAAACGGAAAATCAGGAACATTTTAGTTAATTCTAATGAAAACACATTGATTTTTATCATTTGTATTAGAAAAAACATTGTCATATATCTTTTCTTGGATCTAAATAATACGAAACCTCGCTCTATGATTTGTAGTTAAAATCCTCAAATATGGTTAAATAGTGACTTTTTTCACGTTTTTCATGTAGTTTGATATTTCGTAAATATATTCACTTTTACCAATATTTCGATACTATTTCATGTCGTATCACGATATGTGATTTGGCCTTCAAATATCAGAATTTCGCATAATATTGCATTTTAAGCAAGTTTTCTTGCATTTTATTTCATACGAAAAATCATCAAATTTAGCAATATTTTGATGTTTATCATCCCCTTTTCCTTTATGTGATTTAAACATAATATCATCGAATTAGGCAATATTTTGACGTTTTTCCACGTTTTTGTGAATTTTCAGTTTATTGTTATTAATTCATTAAATATACGATAAAAATGATGCAAACACATAATTGATTAGAAATTAACCTTAAATACTTCATTTTCCATCAACCATTTGTTTCTCGTTAAAATACTGAGTAGGATATTGAAAAGGGGAGAAGTTCGGGTTTTATTGCATATACCGACGTTTCAGCCGGATTAGAGCGGTTTTACGTGTACATCTTCCATCGGTAATATAAACGGAAAATCAGGAACATTTTAGTTAATTCTAATTAAAACACATTGGTTTTTATCATTTGTATTAAAAACAACATTGTCATATGTCTTTTCTTGGATCTAAATAATACGAAACCTCGCTCTATGATTTGAAGTTAAAATCCTCAAATATGGTTAAATAGTGATTTTTTCACGTTTTTCATGTAGATTGATATTACGTAAATATATTCATTTTTGCCAATATTTCGATACTATTTCATGTAGTATCACGATATGTGATTTGGCCTTCAAATCTCAGAATTTCGCATAATATTGCATTTTAAGCAAGTTTTCTTGCATTTTGTTTCGTACGAAAAATCATGGAATTTAGCAATATTTTGACGTTTATCATCCTCTTTTCCTTTATGTGATTTAAAAAAATATATCATCGAATTAGGCAATATTTGGCCGTTTTTCCACGTTTTTGTGAAATTTCAGTTTATGGGCATTAATTCATTACATATACGATAAAAATGATGCAAACACATAATTGATTAGATAATAACCTTAAATACTTCATTTTCAATCAATTATTTGTTTCTCGTTAAAATACTGAGTAAGATATTGAAAAGGGGAGTTCTGTTTTTATTGCATATATCGACGTTTCAGCCGGAATAGAGCGGTTTTCGTGTATATCTTCCATTGGTAATATAAACGGAAAATCAGGAACATTTTAGTTAATTCTAATGAAAACACATTGATTTTTATCATTTGTATTGGAAACAACATTGTCATATGTCTTTTCTTGGATCTAAATAATACGAAACCTCGCTCTATGATTTGTAGTTAAAATCCTCAAATATGGTTAAATAGTGACTTTTTTCACGTTTTTCATGTAGTTTGATATTACGTAAATATATTCATTTTTACCAATATTTCGATACTATTTCATGTAGTATCACGATATGTGATTTGGCCTTCAAATCTCAGAATTTTGCATAATATTGCATTTTAAGCAAGTTTTCTTGCATTTTGTTTCGTACGAAAAATCATCGAATTTAGCAATATATTGACGTTTATCATCCCTTTTCCTTTATGTGACTTAAACGAAATATCATCGCATTAGGCCGTTTTTCCACGTTTTTGTGAATTTTCAGTTTATTGGTATTAATTCATTATATATACGAAAAAAATGATGCAAACACATAATTGATTAGATAATAACCTTAAATACTTCATTTCAATCAACTATTTGTTTCTCGTTAAAATACTGAGTAAGATATTGAAAAGGGGAGAAGTTCTGTTTTTATTGCATATATCGACGTTTCAGCCGGAGTAGAGCGGTTTTCGTGTACATCTTCCATCGGTAATATAAACGGAAAATCAGGAACATTTTAGTTAATTCTAATGAAAACACATTGATTTTTATCATTTGTATTAGAAAAAACATTGTCATATGTCTTTTCTTGGATCTAAATAATACGAAACCTCGCTCTATGATTTGAAGTTAAAATCCTCAAATATGGTTAAATTGTGACTTTTTTCACGTTTTTCATGTAGCTTGATATTACGTAAATATATTCACTTTTACCAATATTTCGATACTATTTCATGTCGTATCACGATATGTGATTTGGCCTTCAATTATCAGAATTTCGCATAATATTGCATTTTAAGCAAGTTTTCTTGCATTTTATTTCATACGAAAAATCATCAAATTTAACAATATTTTGATGTTTATCATCCCCTTTTCCTTTATGTGATTTAAACATAATATCATGGAATTAGGCAATATTTTGACGTTTTTCCACGTTTTTGTGAATTTTCAGTTTATTGTTATTAATTCATTAAATATACGATAAAAATGATGCAAACACATCCCATTGTTATTAATTCATTAAATATACGATAAAAATGATGCAAACACATAATTGATTAGAAATTAACCTTAAATACTTCATTTTCAATCAACCATTTGTTTCTCGTTAAAATACTGAGTAGGATATTGAAAAGGGGAGAAGTTCGGTTTTTATTGCATATACCGACGTTTCAGCCGGATTAGAGCGGTTTTACGTGTACATCTACCATCGGTAATATAAACGGAAAATCAGGAACATTTTAGTTAATTCTGATTAAAACATTGGTTTTTATAATTTGTATTGGAAACAACATTGTCATATGTCTTTTCTTGGATCTAAATAATACGAAACCTCGCTCTATGATTTGAAGTTAAAATCCTCAAATATGGTTAAATAGTGATTTTTTCACGTTTTTCATGTAGATTGATATTACGTAAATATATTCATTTTTGCCATAATTTCGATACTATTTCATGTAGTATCACGATATGTGATTTGGCCTTCAAATCTCAGAATTTCGCATAATATTGCATTTTAAGCAAGTTTTCTTGCATTTTGTTTCGTACGAAAAATCATCGAATTTAGCAATATTTTGACGTTTATCATCCCCTTTTCCTTTATGTGATTTAAACAAAATATCATCGAATTAGGCAATATTTGGCCGTTTTTCCACGTTTTTGTGAAATTTCAGTTTATGAGCATTAATTCATTACATATACGATAAAAATGATGCAAACACATAATTGATTAGATAATAACCTTAAATACTTCATTTTCAATCAATTATTTGTTTCTCGTTAAAATACTGAGTAAGATATTGAAAAGGGGAGAAGTTCTGTTTTTATTGCATATATCGACGTTTCAGCCGGAATAGAGCGGTTTTCGTGTATATCTTCTATTGGTAATATAAACGGAAAATCAGGAACATTATAGTTAATTCTAATGAAAACACATTGATTTTTATCATTTGTATTGGAAACAACATTGTCATATGTCTTTTCTTGGATCTAAATAATACGAAACCTCGCTCTATGGTTTGAAGTTAAAATCTAGTTTGATATTACGTAAATATATTCATTTTTACCAATATTTCGATACTATTTCATGTAGTATCACGATATGTGATTTGGCCTTCAAATCACATAATTTCGCATAATATTGCATTTTAAGCAAGTTTTCTTGAATTTTGTTTCGGACGAAAAATCATCGAATTTAGCAATATTTTGACGTTTATCATCCCATTTTCCTTTATGTGATTTAAACAAAATATCATCGAATTAGGCCGTTTTTCCACGTTTTTGTGAATTTTCAGTTTATTGGTATTAATTCATTATATATAAGATAAAAATGATGCAAACACATAATTGATTAGATATTAACCTTAAATACTTCATTTCAATCAACTATTTGTTTCTCGTTAAAATACTGAGTAAGGTATTAAAAAGGGGTTTTCATTGCATATATCGACGTTTCAGCCGGAATAGAGCGGTTTTCGTGTACATCTTCCATCGGTAATATTTAAGGAAAATCAGGAACATTTTAGGTAATTCTAGTGAAAACACATTGATTTTTATCATTTGTATTGGAAACAACATTGTCATATGTCTTTTCTTGGATCTAAATAATACGAAACCTCGCTCAATGATTTGTAGTTAAAATCCTCAAATATGGTTAAATAGTGACTTTTTTCACGTTTTTCATGTAGTTTGATATTACGTAAATATATTCATTTTTACCAATATTTCGATACTATTTCATGTATTATCACGATATGTGATTTGGCCTTCAAATCTCAGAATTTTGCATAATATTGCATTTTAAGCAAGTTTTCTTGCATTTTGTTTCGTACGAAAAATCATCGAATTTAGCAATATATTGACGTTTATCATCCCTTTTTCCTTTATGTGATTTAAACAAAATATCATCGAATTAGGCCGTTTTTCCACGTTTTTGTGAATTTTCAGTTTATTGGTATTAATTCATTATATATACGAAAAAAATAATGCAAACACATAATTGATTAGATAATATCCTTAAATACTTCATTTCAATCAACTATTTGTTTCTCGTTAAAATACTGAGTAAGATATTGAAAAGGGGAGAAGTTCTGTTTTTATTGCATATATCGACGTTTCAGCCGGAGTTGAGCGGTTTTCGTGTACATCTTCCATCGGTAATATAAACGGAAAATCAGGAACATTTTAGTTAATTCTAATGAAAACACATTGATTTTTATCATTTGTATTAGAAAAAACATTGTCATATGTCTTTTCTTGGATCTAAATAATACGAAACCTCGCTCTATGATTTGAAGTTAAAATCCTCAAATATGGTTAAATAGTGACTTTTTTCACGTTTTTCATGTAGTTTGATATTACGTAAATATATTCACTTTTACCAATATTTCGATGCTATTTCATGTCGTATCACGATATGTGATTTGGCCTTCAAATATCAGAATTTCGCATAATATTGCATTTTAAGCAAGTTTTCTTGCATTTTATTTCATACGAAAAATCATCAAATTTAGCAATATTTTGATGTTTATCATCCCCTTTTCCTTTATGTGATTTAAACAAAATATCATCGAATTAGGCAATATTTTGACGTTTTTCCACGTTTTTGTGAATTTTCAGTTTATTGTTATTAATTCATTAAATATACGATAAAAATGATGCAAACACATAATTGATTAGAAATTAACCTTAAATACTTCATTTTCAATCAACCATTTGTTTCTCGTTAAAATACTGAGTAGGATATTGAAAAGGGGAGAAGTTCGGGTTTTATTGCATATACCGACGTTTCAGCCGGATTAGAGCGGTTTTACGTGTACATCTTCCATCGGTAATATAAACGGAAAATCAGGAACATTTTAGTTAATTCTAATTAAAACACATTGGTTTTTATCATTTGTATTAAAAACAACATTGTCATATGTCTTTTCTTGGATCTAAATAATACGAAACCTCGCTCTATGATTTGAAGTTAAAATCCTCAAATATGGTTAAATAGTGATTTTTTCACGTTTTTCATGTAGATTGATATTACGTAAATATATTCATTTTTGCCAATATTTCGATACTATTTCATGTAGTATCACGATATGTGATTTGGCCTTCAAATCTCAGAATTTCGCATAATATTGCATTTTAAGCAAGTTTTCTTGCATTTTGTTTCGTACGAAAAATCATGGAATTTAGCAATATTTTGACGTTTATCATCCCCTTTTCCTTTATGTGATTTAAACAAAAATATCATCGAATTAGGCAATATTTGGCCGTTTTTCCACGTTTTTGTGAAATTTCAGTTTATGGGCATTAATTCATTACATATACGATAAAAATGATGCAAACACATAATTGATTAGATAATAACCTTAAATACTTCATTTTCAATCAATTATTTGTTTCTCGTTAAAATACTGAGTAAGATATTGAAAAGGGGAGTTCTGTTTTTATTGCATATATCGACGTTTCAGCCGGAATAGAGCGGTTTTCGTGTATATCTTCCATTGGTAATATAAACGGAAAATCAGGAACATTTTAGTTAATTCTAATGAAAACACATTGATTTTTATCATTTGTATTGGAAACAACATTGTCGTATGTCTTTTCTTGGATCAAAATAATACGAAACCTTGCTCTATGATTTGTAGTTAAAATCCTCAAATATGGTTAAATAGTGACTTTTTTCACGTTTTTTCATGTAGTTTGATATTACGTAAATATATTCATTTTTACCAATATTTCAATACTATTTCATGTAGTATCACGATATGTGATTTGGCCTTCAAATCTCAGAATTTTGCATAATATTGCATTTTAAGCAAGTTTTCTTGCATTTTGTTTCGTACGAAAAATCATGGAATTTAGCAATATATTGACGTTTATCATCCCCTTTTCCTTTATGTGATTTAAACAAAATATCATCGAATTAGGCCGTTTTTCCACGTTTTTGTGAATTTTCAGTTTATTGGTATTAATTCATTATATATACGAAAAAAATGATGCAAACACATAATTGATTAGATAATAACCTTAAATACTTAATTTCAATCAACTATTTGTTTCTCGTTAAAATACTGAGTAAGATATTGAAAAGGGGAGAAGTTCTGTTTTTATTGCATATATCGACGTTTCAGCCGGAGTAGAGCGGTTTTCGTGTACATCTTCCATCGGTAATATAAACGGAAAATCAGGAACATTTTAGTTAATTCTAATAAAAACACATTGATTTTTATCATTTGTATTAGAAAAAACATTGTCATATGTCTTTTCTTGGATCTAAATAATACGAAACCTCGCTCTATGATATGAAGTTAAAATCCTCAAATATGGTTAAATTGTGACTTTTTTCACGTTTTTCATGTAGTTTGATATTACGTAAATATATTAATTTTTACCAATATTTCGATACTATTTCATGTCGTATCACGATATGTGATTTGGCCTTCAATTATCAGAATTTCGCATAATATTGCATTTTAAGCAAGTTTCCTTGCATTTTATTTCATACGAAAAATCATCAAATTTAGCAATATTTTGATGTTTATCATCCCCTTTTCCTTTATGTGATTTAAACATAATATCATCGAATTAGGCAATATTTTGACGTTTTTCCACGTTTTTGTGAATTTTCAGTTTATTGGTATTAATTTATTATATATACGATAAAAATGATGCAAATACATAATTGATTAGATAATACCCTTGAATACTTCATTTTCAATCAACTATTTGTTTCTCGTTAAAATACTCTGTAAGATATTGAAAAGGGGAGAAGTTCTGTTTTTATTGCTTATATCGACGTTTCAGCCGGAATAGAGCGGTTTTCGTGTACATCTTCCATCGGTAATATTTAAGGAAAATCAGGAACATTTTAGTTAATTCTAATGAAAACACATTGATTTTTATCGTTTGTATTGGAAACAACATTGTTATATGTCTTTTCTTGGATCTAAATAATACGAAACCTCGCTCTATGATTTGAAGTTAAAATCCTCAAATATGGTTAAATAGTGACTTTTTCACGTTTTTCATGTAGTTTGATATTACGTAAATATATTCATTTTTACCAATATTTCGATACTATTTCATGTAGTATCACGATATGTGATTTGGCCTTCAAATCTCAGAATTTCGCATAATATTGCATTTTAAGCAAGTTTTCTTGCATTTTGTTTCGTACGAAAAATCATCGAATTTAGCAATATTTTGACGTTTATCATCCCCTTTTCTTTATGTGATTTAAATAAAATGTCATCGAATTAGGCAATATTTTTCCGTTTTTCCACGTTTTTGTGAATTTTCAGTCAATGGGTTCATTATTCATTATATATACGATAAAAATGATGCAAACACATAATTGATTAGATAATAACCTTAAATACTTCATTTCAATCAATTATTTTTTTCTCGTTAAAATACTGAGTAAGATGTTAAAAAGGGGAGAAGTTCTGTTTTTATTGCATATATCGACGTTTCAGCCGGAATAGAGCGGTTTTCGTGTATATCTTCCATCGGTAATATAAACGGAAAATCAGGAACATTTTAGTTAATTCTAATGAAAACACATTGATTTTTATCATTTGTATTGGAAACAACATTGTCATATGTCTTTTCTTGGATCTAAATAATACGAAACCTCGCTCTATGATTTGTACTTAAAATCCTCAAATATGGTTAAATAGTGACTTTTTTCACGTTTTTCATGTAGTTTGATATCACGTAAATATATTCATTTTTACCAATATTTCGATACTATTTCTTGTAGTATCACAATATGTGATTTGGCCTTCAAATCTCAGAATTTCGCAAATTTTGCATTTTAAGCAAGTTTTCTTGCATTTTGTTTCGTACGAAAAATCATCGAATTTAGCAATATATTGACGTTTATCATCCCCTTTTCCTTTATGTGATTTAAACAAAATATAATCGAATTAGGCCGTTTTTCCACGTTTTTGTGAATTTTCAGTTTATTGGTATTAATTCATTAAATATACGATAAAAATGATGCAAATACATAATTGATTAGATAATACCCTTAAATACTTCATTTTCAATCAACTATTTGTTTCTCGTTAAAATACTGTGTAAGATATTGAAAAGGGGAGAAGTTCTGTTTTTATTGCATATATCGACGTTTCAGCCGGAATAGAGCGGTTTTCGTGTACATCTTCCATCGGTAATATAAACGGAAAATCAGGAACATTTTAGTTATTTCTAATGAAAACACATTGATTTTTATTGTTTGTATTGGAAACAACATTGTCATATGTCTTTTCTTGGATCTAAATAATACGAAACCTCGCTCTATGATTTGAAGTTAAAATCCTCAAATATGGTTAAATAGTGACTTTTTCACGTTTTTCATGTAGTTTGATATTACGTAAATATATTTAATTTTACCAATATTTCGATACTATTTCATGTAGTATCACGATATGTGATTTGGCCTTCAAATCTCAGAATTTCGCATAATATTGCATTTTAAGCAAGTTTTCTTGCATTTTGTTTCGTACGAAAAATCATCGAATTTAGCAATATTTTGACGTTTATCATCCCCTTTTCCTTTATGTGATTTAAACAAAATATCATCGAATTAGGCCGTTTTTCCACGTTTTTGTGAATTTTCAGATTATGGGTATTCATTCATTATATATACGATAAAAATGATGCAAACACATAATTGATTAGATATATACCCTTAAATACTTCATTTTCAATCAACTATTTGTTTCTCGGTAAAATACTGAGTAAGATATTGAAAAGGGGAGAAGTTCTGTTTTTGTTGCATATATCGACGTTTCAGCCGGAATAGAGCGGTTTTCGTGTACATCTTCCATCGGTAATATTAACGGAAAATCAGGAACATTTTAGTTAATTCTAATGAAAACACATTGATTTTTATCGTTTGTATTGGAAACAACATTGTCATATGTCTTTTCTTGGATCTAAATAATACGAAACCTCGCTCTATGATTTGAAGTTAAAATCCTCAAAGATGGTTAAATAGTGATTTTTTTCCCGTTTTTCATGTAGATTGATATTACGTAAATATATTCATTTTTGCCAATATTTCGATACTATTTCATGAAGTATCACGATATGTGATTTGGCTTTCAAATCTCAGAATTTCGCGTAATATTGCATTTTAAGCAAGTTTTCTTGCATTTTGTTTCGTACGAAAAATCATCGAATTTAGCAATATTTTGACGTTTATCATCTCCTTTTCCTTTATGTGATTTAAACAAAATATCATCGAATTAGGCAATATTTTGCCGTTTTTCCACGTTTTTGTGAATTTTCAGTTTATTGGCATTAATTCATTATATATACGATAAAAATGATGCAAACACATAATTGATTAGATAATAATATTGAATACTTCATTTTCAATCAACTATTTGCTTCTCGTTAAAATACTGAGTATGATATTTAAAAGGGGAGAAGTTCTGTTTTTATTGCATATATCGACGTTTCAGCCGGAGTAGAGCGGTTTTCATGTACATCTTCCATCGGTAATATAAACGGAAAATCAGGAACATTTTAGTAAATTCTAATGAAAACACATTGATTTTTATCATTTGTATTAGAAAAAACATTGTCATATGACTTTTCTTGGATCTAAATAATACGAAACCTCGCTCTATGATTTGAAGTTAAAATCCTCATATATGGTTAAATAGTGACTTTTTTCACGTTTTTCATGTAGATTGATATTACGTAAATATATTCATTTTTGCCAATATTTCGATACTATTTCATGTAGTATCACGATATGTGATTTGGCTTTCAAATCTCAGAATTTCGCATAATATTGCCTTTTAAGCAAGTTTTCTTGCATTTTGTTTCGTACGAAAAATCATCGAATTTAGCAATATTTTGACGTTTATCATCCCCTTTTCTTTATGTGATTTAAACAAAATGTCATCGAATTAGGCAATATTTTGCCGTTTTTCCACGTTTTTGTGAATTTTCAGTCAATGGGTTCATTATTCATTATATATACGATAAAAATGATGCAAACACATAATTGATTAGATAATAACCTGAAATACTTCATTTTCAATCAATTATTTGTTTCTGGTTAAAAAACTGAGTAAGATATTGAAAAAGGAGAAGTTCTGTTTTTATTGCATATATCGACGTTTCAGCCGGAATAGAGCGGTTTTCGTGTATATCTTCCATTAGTAATATAAACGGAAAATCAGGAACATTTTAGTTAATTCTAATGAAAACACATTGATTTTTATCATTTGTATTGGAAACAACATTGTCATATGTCTTTTCTTGGATCTAAACAATACGAAACCTCGCTCTATGATTTGAAGTTAAAATCCCCAAATATGGTTAAATAGTGACTTTTTTCACGTTTTTCATGTAGTTTGATATTACGAAAATATATTCATTTATACCAATATTTCGATACTATTTCATGTAGTATCACGATATGTGATTTGGCCTTCAAATCTCAGAATTTCGCATAATATTGCATTTTAAGCAAGTTTTTTTGCATTTTGTTTCGTACGAAAAATCATCGAATTTAGCAATATATTGACGTTTATCATCCCCTTTTCCTTTATGTGATTTAAACAAAATACAATAGAATTAGGCCGTTTTTCCACGTTTTTGTGAATTTTCAGTTTATTGGTATTAATTCATTATATATACGATAAAAATGATGCAAATACATAATTGATTAGATAATACCCTTAAATACTTCATTTTCAATCAACTATTTGTTTCTCGTTAAAATACTGTGTAAGATATTGAAAAGGGGAGAAGTTCTGTTTTTATTGCATATATCGACGTTTCAGCCGGAATAGAGCGGTTTTCGTGTACATCTTCCATCGGTAATATAAACGGAAAATCAGGAACATTTTAGTTAATTCTAATGAAAACACATTGATTTTTATTGTTTGTATTGGAAACAACATTGTCATATGTCTTTTCTTGGATCTAAATAATACGAAACCTCGCTCTATGATTTGAAGTTAAAATCCTCAAATATGGTTAAATAGTGACTTTTTCACGTTTTTCATGTAGTTTGATATTACGTAAATATATTCAATTTTACCAATATTTCGATACTATTTCATGTAGTATCACGATATGTGATTTGGCCTTCAAATCTCAGAATTTCGCATAATATTGCATTTTAAGCAAGTTTTCTTGCATTTTGTTTCGTACGAAAAATCATCGAATTTAGCAATATTTTGACGTTTATCTTCCCCTTTTCCTTTATGTGATTTAAACAAAATATCATCGAATTAGGCCGTTTTTCCACGTTTTTGTGAATTTTCAGATTATGGGTATTCATTCATTATATATTCGATAAAAATGATGCAAACACATAATTGACTAGATATATACCCTTAAATACTTCATTTTCAATCAACTATTTGTTTCTCGTTAAAATACTGAGTAAGATATTGAAAAGGGGAGAAGTTCTGTTTTTATTGCATATATCGACGTTTCAGCCGGAATAGAGCGGTTTTCGTGTACATCTTCCATCGGTAATATTAACGGAAAATCAGGAACATTTTAGTTAATTCTAATGAAAACACATTGATTTTTATCGTTTGTATTGGAAACAACATTGTCATATGTCTTTCCTTGGATCTAAATAATACGAAACCTCGCTCTATGATTTGAAGTTAAAATCCTCAAAGATGGTTAAATAGTGATTTTTTTCCCGTTTTTCATGTAGATTGATATTACGTAAATATATTCATTTTTGCCAATATTTCGATACTATTTCATGTAGTATCACGATATGTGATTTTTCTTTCAAATCTCAGAATTTCGCGTAATATTGCATTTTAAGCAAGTTTTCTTGCATTTTGTTTCGTACGAAAAATCATCGAATTTAGCAATATTTTGACGTTTATCATCCCCTTTTCTTTATGTGATTTAAAATCAGGAGCATTTTAGTTAATTCTAATGAAAACACATTGATTTTTATCGTCTGTATTGGAAACAACATTGTCATATGTCTTTTCTTGGATCTAAATAATACGAAACCTCGCTCTATGATTTGTAGTTAAAATCCTCAAATATGGTTAAATAGTGACTTTTTCACGTTTTTCGTGTAGTTTGATATTACGTAAATATATTCATTT
The DNA here is from genome assembly GCF_040958095.1 of Procambarus clarkii. Lineage (NCBI taxonomy): Eukaryota > Metazoa > Arthropoda > Malacostraca > Decapoda > Cambaridae > Procambarus > Procambarus clarkii. The sequence continues at coordinate 3,335,015 of NC_091165.1, forward strand.
TTACCAATATTTCGATACTATATTGCATATATCGACGTTTCAGCCGGAGTAGAGCGGTTTTCGTGTATATCTTCCATCGGTAATATAAACGGAAAATCAGGAACATTTTAGTTAATTCTAATAAAAACACATTGATTTTTATCATTTGTATTAGAAAAAACATTGTCATATGTCTTTTCTTGGATCTAAATAATACGAAACCTCGCTCTATGATTTGAAGTTAAAATCCTCAAATATGGTTAAATTGTGACTTTTTTCACGTTTTTCATGTAGTTTGATATTACGTAAATATATTAATTTTTACCAATATTTCGATACTATTTCATGTCGTATCACGATATGTGATTTGGCCTTCAATTATCAGAATTTCGCATAATATTGCATTTTAAGCAAGTTTCCTTGCATTTTATTTCATACGAAAAATCATCAAATTTAGCAATATTTTGATGTTTATCATCCCCTTTTCCTTTATGTGATTTAAACATAATATCATCGAATTAGGCAATATTTTGACGTTTTTCCACGTTTTTGTGAATTTTCAGTTTATTGGTATTAATTTATTATATATACGATAAAAATGATGCAAATACATAATTGATTAGATAATACCCTTGAATACTTCATTTTCAATCAACTATTTGTTTCTCGTTAAAATACTGTGTAAGATATTGAAAAGGGGAGAAGTTCTGTTTTTATTGCATATATCGACGTTTCAGCCGGAATAGAGCGGTTTTCGTGTACATCTTCCATCGGTAATATTTAAGGAAAATCAGGAACATTTTAGTTAATTCTAATGAAAACACATTGATTTTTATCGTTTGTATTGGAAACAACATTGTTATATGTCTTTTCTTGGATCTAAATAATACGAAACCTCGCTCTATGATTTGAAGTTAAAATCCTCAAATATGGTTAAATAGTGACTTTTTCACGTTTTTCATGTAGTTTGATATTACGTAAATATATTCATTTTTACCAATATTTCGATACTATTTCATGTAGTATCACGATATGTGATTTGGCCTTCAAATCTCAGAATTTCGCATAATATTGCATTTTAAGCAAGTTTTCTTGCATTTTATTTCATACGAAAAATCATCAAATTTAGCAATATTTTGATGTTTATCATCCCCTTTTCATTTATGTGATTTAAACAAAATATCATCGAATTAGGCAATATTTTGCCGTTCTTCCACGTTTTTGTGAATTTTCAGTTTATGGGTTCATATATTCATTATATATACGATAAAAAGGATGCAAACACATAATTGATTAGATAATAACCTTAAATACTTCATTTTCAATCAACCATTTGTTTCTCGTTAAAATACTGAGTAAGATGTTAAAAAGGGGAGAAGTTCTGTTTTTATTGCATATATCGACGTTTCAGCCGGAATAGAGCGGTTTTCGTGTATATCTTCCATCGGTAATATAAACGGAAAATCAGGAACATTTTAGTTAATTCTAATGAAAACACATTGATTTTTATCATTTGTATTGGAAACAACATTGTCATATGTCTTTTCTTGGACCTAAATAATACGAAACCTCGCTCTATGATTTGTACTTAAAATCCTCAAATATGGTTAAATAGTGACTTTTTTCACGTTTTTCATGTAGTTTGATATCACGTAAATATATTCATTTTACCAATATTTCGATACTATTTCTTGTAGTATCACAATATGTGATTTGGCCTTCAAATCTCAGAATTTCGAAAATTTTGCATTTTAAGCAAGTTTTCTTGCATTTTGTTTCGTACGAAAAATCATCGAATTTAGCAATATATTGACGTTTATCATCCCCTTTTCATTTATGTGATTTAAACAAAATATAATCGAATTAGGCCGTTTTTCCACGTTTTTGTGAATTTTCAGTTTATTGGTATTAATTCATTAAATATACGATAAAAATGATGCAAATACATAATTGATTAGATAATACCCTTAAATACTTCATTTTCAATCAACTATTTGTTTCTCGTTAAAATACTGTGTAAGATATTGAAAAGGGGAGAAGTTCTGTTTTTATTGCATATATCGACGTTTCAGCCGGAATAGAGCGGTTTTCGTGTACATCTTCCATCGGTAATATAAACGGAAAATCAGGAACATTTTAGTTATTTCTAATGAAAACACATTGATTTTTATTGTTTGTATTGGAAACAACATTGTCATATGTCTTTTCTTGGATCTAAATAATACGAAACCTCGCTCTATGATTTGAAGTTAAAATCCTCAAATATGGTTAAATAGTGACTTTTTCACGTTTTTCATGTAGTTTGATATTACGTAAATATATTCAATTTTACCAATATTTCGATACTATTTCACGTAGTATCACGATATGTGATTTGGCCTTCAAATCTCAGAATTTCGCATAATATTGCATTTTAAGCAAGTTTTCTTGCATTTTGTTTCGTACGAAAAATCATCGAATTTAGCAATATTTTGACGTTTATCATCCCCTTTTCCTTTATGTGATTTAAACAAAATATCATCGAATTAGGCCGTTTTTCCACGTTTTTGTGAATTTTCAGATTATGGGTATTCATTCATTATATATACGATAAAAATGATGCAAACACATAATTGATTAGATATATACCCTTAAATACTTCATTTTCAATCAACTATTTGTTTCTCGGTAAAATACTGAGTAAGATATTCAAAAGGGGAGAAGTTCTGTTTTTGTTGCATATATCGACGTTTCAGCCGGAATAGAGCGGTTTTCGTGTACATCTTCCATCGGTAATATTAACGGAAAATCAGGAACATTTTAGTTAATTCTAATGAAAACACATTGATTTTTATCGTTTGTATTGGAAACAACATTGTCATATGTCTTTTCTTGGATCTAAATAATACGAAACCTCGCTCTATGATTTGAAGTTAAAATCCTCAAAGATGGTTAAATAGTGATTTTTTCCCCGTTTTTCATGTAGATTGATATTACGTAAATATATTCATTTTTGCCAATATTTCGATACTATTTCATGAAGTATCACGATATGTGATTTGGCTTTCAAATCTCAGAATTTCGCGTAATATTGCATTTTAAGCAAGTTTTCTTGCATTTTGTTTCGTACGAAAAATCATCGAATTTAGCAATATTTTGACGTTTATCATCTCCTTTTCCTTTATGTGATTTAAACAAAATATCATCGAATTAGGCAATATTTTGCCGTTTTTCCACGTTTTTGTGAATTTTCAGTTTATTGGCATTAATTCATTATATATACGATAAAAATGATGCAAACACATAATTGATTAGATAATAATCTTGAATACTTCATTTTCAATCAACTATTTGCTTCTCGTTAAAATACTGAGTATGATATTTAAAAGGGGAGAAGTTCTGTTTTTATTGCATATATCGACGTTTCAGCCGGAGTAGAGCGGTTTTCATGTACATCTTCCATCGGTAATATAAACGGAAAATCAGGAACATTTTAGTAAATTCTAATGAAAACACATTGATTTTTATCATTTGTATTAGAAAAAATATTGTCATATGACTTTTCTTGGATCTAAATAATACGAAACCTCGCTCTATGATTTGAAGTTAAAATCCTCAAATATGGTTAAATAGTGACTTTTTCACGTTTTTCATGTAGATTGATATTACGTAAATATATTCATTTTTGCCAATATTTCGATACTATTTCATGTAGTATCACGATATGTGATTTGGCTTTCAAATCTCAGAATTTCGCATAATATTGCATTTTAAGCAAGTTTTCTTGCATTTTGTTCCGTACGAAAAATCATCGAATTTAGCAATATTTTGACGTTTATCATCCCCTTTTCTTTATGTGATTTAAACAAAATGTCATCGAATTAGGCAATATTTTGCCGTTTTTCCACGTTTTTGTGAATTTTCAGTCAATGGGTTCATTATTCATTATATATACGATAAAAATGATGCAAACACATAATTGATTAGATAATAACCTGAAATACTTCATTTTCAATCAATTATTTGTTTCTGGTTAAAAAACTGAGTAAGATATTGAAAAAGGAGAAGTTCTGTTTTTATTGCATATATCGACGTTTCAGCCGGAATAGAGCGGTTTTCGTGTATATCTTCCATTAGTAATATAAACGGAAAATCAGGAACATTTTAGTTAATTCTAATGAAAACACATTGATTTTTATCATTTGTATTGGAAACAACATTGTCATATGTCTTTTCTTGGATCTAAACAATACGAAACCTCGCTCTATGATTTGAAGTTAAAATCCCAAATATGGTTATATAGTGACTTTTTTCACGTTTTTCATGTAGTTTGATATTACGAAAATATATTCATTTTTACCAATATTTCGATACTATTTCATGTAGTATCACGATATGTGATTTGGCCTTCAAATCTCAGAATTTCGCATAATATTGCATTTTAAGCAAGTTTTTTTGCATTTTGTTTCGTACAAAAAATCATCGAATTTAGCAATATATTGACGTTTATCATCCCCTTTTCCTTTATGTGATTTAAACAAAATACAATAGAATTAGGCCGTTTTTCCACGTTTTTGTGAATTTTCAGTTTATTGGTATTAATTCATTATATATACGATAAAAATGATGCAAATACATAATTGATTAGATAATACCCTTAAATACTTCATTTTCAATCAACTATTTGTTTCTCGTTAAAATACTGTGTAAGATATTGAAAAGGGGAGAAGTTCTGTTTTTATTGCATATATCGACGTTTCAGCCGGAATAGAGCGGTTTTCGTGTACATCTTCCATCGGTAATATAAACGGAAAATCAGGAACATTTTAGTTAATTCTAATGAAAACACATTGATTTTTATTGTTTGTATTGGAAACAACATTGTCATATGTCTTTTCTTGGATCTAAATAATACGAAACCTCGCTCTATGATTTGAAGTTAAAATCCTCAAATATGGTTAAATAGTGACTTTTTCACGTTTTTCATGTAGTTTGATATTACGTAAATATATTCAATTTTACCAATATTTCGATACTATTTCATGTAGTATCACGATATGTGATTTGGCCTTCAAATCTCAGAATTTCGCATAATATTGCATTTTAAGCAAGTTTTCTTGCATTTTGTTTCGTACGAAAAATCATCGAATTTAGCAATATTTTGACGTTTATCATCCCCTTTTCCTTTATGTGATTTAAACAAAATATCATCGAATTAGGCCGTTTTTCCACGTTTTTGTGAATTTTCAGATTATGTGTATTAGTTCATTATATATACGATAAAAATTATGCAAACACATAATTGATTAGATAATACCCTTAAATACTTCATTTTCAATCAACTATTTGTTTCTCGTTAAAATACTGAGTAAGATATTGAAAAGGGGAAAAGTTCTGTTTTTATTGCATATATCGACGTATCAGCCGGAATAGAGCGGTTTTCGTGTACATCTTCCATCGGTAATATTAATGGAAAATCAGGAACATTTTAGTTAATTCTAATGAAAACACATTGATTTTTATCGTCTGTATTGGAAACAACATTGTCATATGTCTTTTCTTGGATCTAAATAATACGAAACCTCGCTCTATGATTTGTAGTTAAAATTCTCAAATATGGTTAAATAGTGACTTTTTCACGTTTTTCGTGTAGTTTGATATTACGTAAATATATTCATTTTTACCAATATTTCGATACTATTTCATGTAGTATCACGATATGTGATTTGGCCTTCAAATCTCAGAATTTCGCATAAATTTGCATTTTAAGCAAGTTTTCTTGCATTTTGTTTCGTACGAAAAATCATCGAATATAGCAATATTTTGACGTTTATCATCCCTTTTTCCTTTATGCGATTTAAACAAAATATCATCGAAATAGGCCGTTTTTCCACGTTTTTGTGAATTTTCAGATTATGTGTATTAGTTCATTATATATACGATAAAAATGATGCAAACACATAATTGATTAGATAATACCCTTAAATACTTCATTTTCAATCAACTATTTGTTTCTCGTTAAAATACTGAGTAAGATATTGAAAAGGGGAAAAGTTCTGTTTTTATTGCATATATCGACGTATCAGCCGGAATAGAGCGGTTTTCGTGTACATCTTCCATCGGTAATATTAATGGAAAATCAGGAACATTTTAGTTAATTCTAATGAAAACACATTGATTTTTATCGTTTGTATTGGAAACAACATTGTCATATGTCTTTTCTTGGATCTAAATAATACGAAACCTCGCTCTATGATTTGAAGTTAAAATCCTCAAATATGGTTAAATAGTGATTTTTTCACGTTTTTCATGTAGATTGATATTACGTAAATATATTCATTTTTGCCAATATTTGGATACTATTTCATGTAGTATCACGATATGTGATTTGGCTTTCAAATCTCAGAATTTCGCATAACATTGCATTTTAAGCAAGTTTTCTTGCATTTTTTTTCGTACGAAAAATCATCGAATTTAGCAATATTTTGACGTTTATCATCCCCTTTTCCTTTATGTGATTTAAACAAAATATCATCGAATTAGGCAATATTTTGCCGTTCTTCCACGTTTTTGTGAATTTTCAGTTTATGGGTTCATATATTCATTATATATACGATAAAAAGGATGCAAACACATAATTGATTAGATAATAACCTTAAATACTTCATTTTCAATCAACCATTTGTTTCTCGTTAAAATACTGAGTAAGATATTAAAAAGGGGAGAAGTTCTGTTTTTATTGCATATATCGACGTTTCAGCCGGAATAGAGCGGTTTTCGTGTATATCTTCCATCGGTAATATAAACGGAAAATCAGGAACATTTTAGTTAATTCTAATGAAAACACATTGAATTTTATCATTTGTATTGGAAACAACATTGTCATATGTCTTTTCTTGGATCTAAATAATACGAAACCTCGCTCTATGATTTGTAGTTAAAATCCTCATATATGGTTAAATAGTGACTTTTTTCACGTTTTTCATGTAGTTTGATATCACGTAAATATATTCATTTTAACCAATATTTCGATACTATATCATGTAGTATCACAATATGTGATTTGGCCTTCAAATCTCAGAATTTCGCAAATTTTGCATTTTAAGCAAGTTTTCTTGCATTTTGTTTCTTACGAAAAATCATCGAATTTAGCAATATATTGACGTTTATCATCCCCTTTTCCTTTATGTGATTTAAACAAAATATAATCGAATTAGGCCGTTTTTCCACGTTTTTGTGAATTTTCAGTTCATTGGTATTAATTCATTATATATACGATAAAAATGATGCAAATACATAATTTATTAGATAATACCCTTAAATACTTCATTTACAATCAACGATTTGTTTCTCGTTAAAATACTGTGTAAGATATTGAAAAGGGGAGAAGTTCTGTTTTTATTGCATATATCGACGTTTCAGCCGGAATAGAGCGGTTTTCGTGTACATCTTCCATCGGTAATATAAACGGAAAATCAGGAACATTTTAGTTAATTCTAATGAAAACACATTGATTTTTATTGTTTGTATTGGAAACAACAATGTCATATGTCTTTTCTTGGATCTAAATAATACGAAACCTCGCTCTATGATTTGAAGTTAAAATCCTCAAATATGGTTAAATAGTGACTTTTTCACGTTTTTCATGTAGTTTGATATTACGTAAATATATTCAATTTTACCAATATTTCGATACTATTTCATGTAGTATCACGATATGTGATTTGGCCTTTAAATCTCAGAATTTCGCATAATATTGCATTTTAAGCAAGTTTTCTTGCATTTTGTTTCGTACGAAAAATCATCGAATTTAGCAATACTTTGACGTTTATCATCCCCTTTTCCTTTATGTGATTTTAACAAAATATCATCGAATTAGGCAATATTTGGCCGTTTTTCCACGTTTTTGTGAAATTTCAGTTTATTGGCATTAATTCATTATATATACGATAAAAATGATGCAAACACATAATTGATTAGATAATAATCTTGAATACTTCATTTTCAATCAACTATTTGCTCCTCGTTAAAATACTGAGTATGATATTGAAAAGGGGAGAAGTTCTGTTTTTATTGCATATATCGACGTTTCAGCCGGAGTAGAGCGGTTTTCATGTACATCTTCCATCGGTAATATAAACGGAAAATCAGGAACATTTTAGTTAATTCTAATGAAAACACATTGATTTTTATCATTTGTATTGGAAACAACATTGTCATATGTCTTTTCTTGGATCTAAACAATACGAAACCTCGCTCTATGATTTGAAGTTAAAATCCCCAAATATGGTTAAATAGTGACTTTTTTCACGTTTTTCATGTAGTTTGATATTACGAAAATATATTCATTTTTACCAATATTTCGATACTATTTCATGTAGTATCACGATATGTGATTTGGCTTTCAAATCTCAGAATTTCGCATAATATTGCATTTTAAGCAAGTTTTCTTGCATTTTGTTTCGTACGAAAAATCATCGAATTTAGCAATACTTTGACGTTTATCATCCCCTTTTCCTTTATGTGATTTAAACAAAATATCATCGAATTAGGCAATATTTGGCCGTTTTTCCACGTTTTTGTGAAATTTCAGTTTATTGGCATTAATTCATTATATATACGATAAAAATGATGCAAACACATAATTGATTAGATAATAATCTTGAATACTTCATTTTCAATCAACTATTTGCTCCTCGTTAAAATACTGAGTATGATATTGAAAAGGGGAGAAGTTCTGTTTTTATTGCATATATCGACGTTTCAGCCGGAGTAGAGCGGTTTTCATGTACATCTTCCATCGGTAATATAAACGGAAAATCAGGAACATTTTAGTTAATTCTAATGAAAACACATTGATTTTTATCATTTGTTTTAGAAAAAACATTGTCATATGACTTTTCTTGGATCTAAATAATACGAAACCTCGCTCTATGATTTGAAGTTAAAATCCTCAAATATGGTTAAATAGTGATTTTTTCACGTTTTTCATGTAGATTGATATTACGTAAATATATTCATTTTTGCCAATATTTCGATACTATTTCATGTAGTATCACGATATGTGATTTGGCTTTCAAATCTCAGAATTTCGCATAATATTGCATTTTAAGCAAGTTTTCTTGCATTTTGTTTCGTACGAAAAATCATCGAATTTAGCAATACTTTGACGTTTATCATCCCCTTTTCCTTTATGTGATTTAAACAAAATATCATCGAATTAGGCAATATTTGGCCGTTTTTCCACGTTTTTGTGAAATTTCAGTTTATGGGCATTAATTCATTACATAAACGATAAAAATGATGCAAACACATAATTGATTAGATAATAACCTTAAATACTTCATTTTCAATCAATTATTTGTTTCTAACTAAAATGTTCCTGATTTTCCGTTTATATTACCGATGGAAGATGTACACGTAAAACCGCTCTAATCCGGCTGAAACGTCGGTATATGCAATAAAACCCGAACTCCTCCCCCTTTTCAATATCCTACTCAGCAAACACATAATTGAATTTTGTTTCGTACGAAAAATCATCGAATTTAACAATATTTTGACGTTTATCATCCCCTTTTCCTTTATGTGATTTAAACAAAATATCATCGAATTAGGCAATATTTGGCCGTTTTTCCACGTTTTTGTGAAATTTCAGTTTATGGGAATTAATTCATTACATATACGATAAAAATGATGCAAACACATAATTATTAGATAATAACCTTAAATACTTCATTTTCAATCAATAATTTGTTTCTCGTTAAAATACTGAGTAAGATATTGAAAAGGGGAGTTCTGTTTTTATTGCATATATCGACGTTTCAGCCGGAATAGAGCGGTTTTCGTGTACATCTTCCATCGGTAATATTAACGGAAAAATCAGGAACATTTTAGTTAATTCTAATGAAAACACATTGATTTTTATCGTTTGTATTGGAAACAACATTGTCATATGTCTTTTCTTGGATCTAAATAATACGAAACCTCGCTTTATGATTTGAAGTTAAAATCCTCAAAGATGGTTAAATAGTGATTTTTTTCACGTTTTTCATGTAGATTGATATTACGTAAATATATTCATTTTTGCCAATATTTCGATACTATTTAATGTAGTATCACGATATGTGATTTGGCTTTCAAATCTCAGAATTTCGCATAATATTGCATTTTAAGCAAGTTTTCTTGCATTTTGTTTCGTACGAAAAATCATCGAATTTAGCAATATTTTGACGTTTATCATCCCCTTTTCTTTATGTGATTTAAACAAAATGTCATCGAATTAGGCAATATTTTGCCGTTTTTCCACGTTTTTGTGAATTTTCAGTCAATGGGTTCATTATTCATTATATATACGATAAAAATGATGCAAACACATAATTGATTAGATAATAACCTTAAATACTTCATTTTTAATCAATTATTTGTTTCTGGTTAAAAAACTAAGTAAGATATTGAAAAAGGAGAAGTTCTGTTTTTATTGCATATATCGACGTTTCAGCCGGAATAGAGCGGTTTTCGTGTATATCTTCTATTGGTAATATAAACGGAAAATCAGGAACATTTTAGTTAACTCTAATGAAAACACATTGATTTTTATCATTTGTATTGGAAACAACATTGTCATATGTCTTTTCTTGGATCTAAACAATACGAAACCTCGCTCTATGATTTTAAGTTAAAATCCCCAAATATGGTTAAATAGTGACTTTTTTCACGTTTTTCATGTAGTTTGATATTACGAAAATATATTCATTTTTACCAATATTTCGATACTATTTCATGTAGTATCACGATATGTGATTTGGCCTTCAAATCTCAGAATTTCGCATAATATTGCATTTTAAGCAAGTTTTTTTGCATTTTGTTTCGTACGAAAAATTATCGAATTTAGCAATATTTTGATGTTTATCATCTCCTTTTCCTTTATGTGATTTAAACAAAATATCATCGAATTAGGCAATATTTGGCCGTTTTTCCACGTTTTTGTGAATTTTCAGTTTATTGGCATTAATTCATTATATATACGATAAAAATGATGCAAACACATAATTGATTAGATAATAATCTTGAATACTTCATTTTCAATCAACTATTTGCTCCTCGTTAAAATACTGAGTATGATATTGAAAAGGGGAGAAGTTCTGTTTTTATTGCATATATCGACGTTTCAGCCGGAGTAGAGCGGTTTTCATGTACATCTTCCATCGGTAATATAAACGGAAAATCAGGAACATTTTAGTTAATTCTAATGAAAACACATTGATTTTTATCATTTGTTTTAGAAAAAAACATTGTCATATGACTTTTCTTGGATCTAAATAATACGAAACCTCGCTCTATGATTTGAAGTTAAAATCCTCAAATATGGTTAAATAGTGATTTTTTCACGTTTTTCATGTAGATTGATATTACGTAAATATATTCATTTTTGCCAATATTTCGATACTATTTCATGTAGTATCACGATATGTGATTTGGCTTTCAAATCTCAGAATTTCGCATAATATTGCATTTTAAGCAAGTTTTCTTGCATTTTGTTTCGTACGAAAAATCATCGAATTTAGCAATACTTTCACGTTTATCATCCCCTTTTCCTTTATGTGATTTAAACAAAATATCATCGAATTAGGCAATATTTGGCCGTTTTTCCACGTTTTTGTGAAATTTCAGTTTATGGGCATTAATTCATTACATAAACGATAAAAATGATGCAAACACATAATTGATTAGATAATAACCTTAAATACTTCATTTTCAATCAATTATTTGTTTCTAACTAAAATGTTCCTGATTTTCCGTTTATATTACCGATAGAAGATGTACACGTAAAACCGCTCTAATCCGGCTGAAACGTCGGTATATGCAATAAAACCCGAACTCCTCCCCCTTTTCAATATCCTACTCAGCAAACACATAATTGAATTTTGTTTCGTACGAAAAATCATCGAATTTAACAATATTTTGACGTTTATCATCCCCTTTTCCTTTATGTGATTTAAACAAAATATCATCGAATTAGGCAATATTTGGCCGTTTTTCCACGTTTTTGTGAAATTTCAGTTTATGGGAATTAATTCATTACATATACGATAAAAATGATGCAAACACATAATTATTAGATAAATACCTTAAATACTTCATTTTCAATCAATAATTTGTTTCTCGTTAAAATACTGAGTAAGATATTGAAAAGGGGAGTTCTGTTTTTATTGCATATATCGACGTTTCAGCCGGAATAGAGCGGTTTTCGTGTACATCTTCCATCGGTAATATTAACGGAAAAATCAGGAACATTTTAGTTAATTCTAATGAAAACACATTGATTTTTATCGTTTGTATTGGAAACAACATTGTCATATGTCTTTTCTTGGATCTAAATAATACGAAACCTCGCTTTATGATTTGAAGTTAAAATCCTCAAAGATGGTTAAATAGTGATTTTTTTCACGTTTTTCATGTAGATTGATATTACGTAAATATATTCATTTTTGCCAATATTTCGATACTATTTAATGTAGTATCACGATATGTGATTTGGCTTTCAAATCTCAGAATTTCGCATAATATTGCATTTTAAGCAAGTTTTCTTGCATTTTGTTTCGTACGAAAAATCATCGAATTTAGCAATATTTTGACGTTTATCATCCCCTTTTCTTTATGTGATTTAAACAAAATGTCATCGAATTAGGCAATATTTTGCCGTTTTTCCACGTTTTTGTGAATTTTCAGTCAATGGGTTCATTATTCATTATATATACGATAAAAATGATGCAAACACATAATTGATTAGATAATAACCTTAAATACTTCATTTTTAATCAATTATTTGTTTCTGGTTAAAAAACTAAGTAAGATATTGAAAAAGGAGAAGTTCTGTTTTTATTGCATATATCGACGTTTCAGCCGGAATAGAGCGGTTTTCGTGTATATCTTCTATTGGTAATATAAACGGAAAATCAGGAACATTTTAGTTAACTCTAATGAAAACACATTGATTTTTATCATTTGTATTGGAAACAACATTGTCATATGTCTTTTCTTGGATCTAAACAATACGAAACCTCGCTCTATGATTTGAAGTTAAAATCCCCAAATATGGTTAAATAGTGACTTTTTTCACGTTTTTCATGTAGTTTGATATTACGAAAATATATTCATTTTTACCAATATTTCGATACTATTTCATGTAGTATCACGATATGTGATTTGGCCTTCAAATCTCAGAATTTCGCATAATATTGCATTTTAAGCAAGTTTTTTTGCATTTTGTTTCGTACGAAAAATCATCGAATTTAGCAATATATTGACGTTTATCATCCCCTTTTCCTTTATGTGATTTAAACATAATATCATCGAATTACGCAATGTTTTGACGTTTTTCCACGTTTTTGTGAATTTTCAGTTTATTGGTATTAATTCATTAAATATACGATAAAAATGATGCAAACACATCCCATTGTTATTAATTCATTAAATATACGATAAAAATGATGCAAACACATAATTGATTAGAAATTAACCTTAAATACTTCATTTTCAATCAACCATTTGTTTCTCGTTAAAATACTGAGTAGGATATTGAAAAGGTGAGAAGTTCAGTTTTTATTGCATATACCGACGTTTTAGCCGGATTAGAGCGGTTTTACGTGTACATCTTCCATCGGTAATATAAACGGAAAATCAGGAATATTTTAGTTAATTCTGATTAAAACACATTGGTTTTTATCATTTGTATTGGAAACAACATTGTCATATGTCTTTTCTTGGATCTAAATAATACGAAACCTCGCTCTATGATTTGAAGTTAAAATCCTCAAATATGGTTAAATAGTGATTTTTTCACGTTTTTCATGTAGATTGATATTACGTAAATATATTCATTTTTGCCATAATTTCGATACTATTTCATGTAGTATCACGATATGTGATTTGGCCTTCAAATCTCAGAATTTCGCATAATATTGCATTTTAAGCAAGCTTTCTTGCATTTTGTTTCGTACGAAAAATCATCGAATTTAGCAATATTTTGATGTTTATCATCCCCTTTTCCTTTATGTGATTTAAACATAATATCATCGAATTAGGCAATATTTTGACGTTTTTCCACGTTTTTGTGAATTTTCAGTTTATTGTTATTAATTCATTAAATATACGATAAAAATGATGCAAACACATAATTGATTAGAAATTAACCTTAAATACTTCATTTTCAATCAACCATTTGTTTCTCGTTAAAATACTGAGTAGGATATTGAGAAGGGGAGAAGTTCGGGTTTTATTGCATATACCGACGTTTCAGCCGGATTAGAGCGGTTTTAAGTGTACATCTTCCATCGGTAATATAAACGGAAAATCAGGAACATTTTAGTTAATTCTAATTAAAACACATTGGTTTTTATCATTTGTATTAAAAACAACATTGTCATATGTCTTTTCTTGGATCTAAATAATACGAAACCTCGCTCTATGATTTGAAGTTAAAATCCTCAAAAATGGTTAAATAGTGATTTTTTCACGTTTTTGATGAAGATTGATATTACGTAAATATATTGATTTTTGCCAATATTTCGATACTATTTCATGTAGTATCACGATATGTGATTTGGCCTTCAAATCTCAGAATTTCGGATAATATTGCATTTTAAGCAAGTTTTCTTGCTTTTTGTTTCGTACGAAAAATCATTGAATTTAGCAATATTTTGACGTTTATCATCCCCTTTTCCTTTATGTGATTTAAACAAAATATCATCGAATTAGGCAATATTTGGCCGTTTTTCCACGTTTTTGTGAAATTTCAGTTTAAGGGCATTAATTCATTACATATACGATAAAAATGATGCAAACACATAATTGATTAGATAATAACCTTAAATACTTCATTTTCAATCAATTATTTGTTTCTCGTTAAAATACTGAGTAAGATATTGAAAAGGGGAGTTCTGTTTTTATTGCATATATCGACGTTTCAGCCGGAATAGAGCGGTTTTCGTGTATATCTTCCATTGGTAATACAAACGGAAAATCAGGAACATTTTAGTTAATTCTAATGAAAACACATTGATTTTTATCATTTGTATTGGAAACAACATTGTCATATGTCTTTTCTTGGATCTAAATAATACGAAACCTCGCTCTATGATTTGTAGTTAAAATCCTCAAATATGGTTAAATAGTGAATTTTTTCACGTTTTTCATGTAGTTTGATATTACGTAAATATATTCATTTTTACCAATATTTCGATACTATTTCATGTAGTATCACGATATGTGATTTGGCCTTCAAATCTCAGAATTTTGCATAATATTGCATTTTAAGCAAGTTTTCTTGCATTTTGTTTCGTACGAAAAATCATCGAATTTAGCAATATATTGACGTTTATCATCCCCTTTTCCTTTATGTGATTTAAACAAAATATCATCGAATTAGGCCGTTTTTCCACGTTTTTGTGAATTTTCAGTTTATTGGTATTAATTCATTATATATACGAAAAAAATGATGCAAACACATAATTGATTAGATAATAACCTTAAATACTTCATTTCAATCAACTATTTGTTTCTCGTTAAAATACTGAGTAAGATATTGAAAAGGAGAGAAGTTCTGTTTTTATTGCATATATCGACGTTTCAGCCGGAGTAGAGCGGTTTTCGTGTACATCTTCCATCGGTAATATAAACGGAAAATCAGGAACATTTTAGTTAATTCTAATGAAAACACATTGATTTTTATCATTTGTATTAGAAAGAACATTGTCATATATCTTTTCTTGGATCTAAATAATACGAAACCTCGCTCTATGATTTGTAGTTAAAATCCTCAAATATGGTTAAATAGTGACTTTTTTCACGTTTTTCATGTAGTTTGATATTACGTAAATATATTCATTTTTACCAATATTTCGATACTATTTCATGTCGTTTCACGATATGTGATTTGGCCTTCAAATATCAGAATTTCGCATAATATTGCATTTTAAGCAAGTTTTCTTGCATTTTGTTTCGTACGAAAAATCATCGAATTTAGCAATATTTTGACGTTTATCATCCCCTTTTCTTTATGTGATTTAAACAAAATGTCATCGAATTAGGCAATATTTTGCCGTTTTTCCACGTTTTTGTGAATTTTCAGTCAATAGGTATTAATTCATTATATATAGGATAAAAATGAAGCAGACACATAATTGATTAGATAATAACCTTAAATACTTCATTTTCAATCAATTATTTGTTTCTCGTTAAAATACTGAGTAAGATATTGAAAAAGGAGAAGTTCTGTTTTTATTGCATATATCGACGTTTCAGCCGGAATAGAGCGGTTTTCGTGTATATCTTCCATCAGTAATATAAACGGAAAATCAGGAACATTTTAGTTAATTCTAATGAAAACACATTGATTTTTATCATTTGTATTGGAAACAACATTGTCATATGTCTTTTCTTGAATCTAAAGAATACGAAACCTCGCTCTATGATTTTAAGTTAAAATCCTCAAATATGGTTAAATAGTGACTTTTTTCACGTTTTTCATGTAATTTGATATTACGTAAATATATTAATTTTTACCAATATTTCGATACTATTTCATGTAGTATCACGATATGTGATTTGGCCTTCAAATAACAGAATTTCGCATAATATTGCATTTTAAGCAAGTTTTCTTGCATTTTATTTCATACGAAAAATCATCAAATTTAACAATATTTTGATGTTTATCATCCCCTTTTCCTTTATGTGATTTAAACATAATATCATCGAATTAGGCAATATTTTGACGTTTTTCCACGTTTTTGTGAATTTTCAGTTTATTGTTATTAATTCATTAAATATACGATAAAAATGATGCAAACACATCCCATTGCTATTAATTCATTAAATATACGATAAAAATGATGCAAACACATAATTGATTAGAAATTAACCTTAAATACTTCATTTTCAATGAACCATTTGTTTCTCGTTAAAATACTGAGTAGGATATTGAAAAGGGGAGAAGTTCGGTTTTTATTGCATATACCGACGTTTCAGCCGGATTAGAGCGGTTTTACGTGTACATCTTCCATCGGTAATATAAACGGAAAATCAGGAACATTTTAGTTAATTCTGATTAAAACACATTGGTTTTTATCATTTGTATTGGAAACAACATTGTCATATGTCTTTTCTTGGATCTAAATAATACGAAACCTCGCTCTATGGTTTGAAGTTAAAATCCTCAAATATGGTTAAATAGTGACTTTTTTCACGTTTTTCATGTAGTTTGATATTACGTAAATATATTCATTTTTACCAATATTTCGATACTATTTCATGTAGTATCCCGATATGTGATTTGGCCTTCAAATCACATAATTTCGCATAATATTGCATTTTAAGCAAGTTTTCTTGAATTTTGTTTCGTACGAAAAATCATCGAATTTAGCAATATTTTGACGTTTATCATCCCATTTTCCTTTATGTGATTTAAACAAAATATCATCGAATTAGGCCGTTTTTCCACGTTTTTGTGAATTTTCAGTTTATTGGTATTAATTCATTATATATAAGATAAAAATGATGCAAACACATAATTGATTAGATAATAACCTTAAATACTTCATTTCAATCAACTATTTGTTTCTCGTTAAAATACTGAGTAAGATATTAAAAAGGGGTTTTCATTGCATATATCGACGTTTCAGCCGGAATAGAGCGGTTTTCGTGTATATCTTCCATTGGTAATACAAACGGAAAATCAGGAACATTTTAGTTAATTCTAATGAAAACACATTGATTTTTATCATTTGTATTGGAAACAACATTGTCATATGTCTTTTCTTGGATCTAAATAATACGAAACCTCGCTCTATGATTTGTAGTTAAAATCCTCAAATATGGTTAAATAGTGAATTTTTTCACGTTTTTCATGTAGTTTGATATTACGTAAATATATTCATTTTTACCAATATTTCGATACTATTTCATGTAGTATCACGATATGTGATTTGGCCTTCAAATCTCAGAATTTTGCATAATATTGCATTTTAAGCAAGTTTTCTTGCATTTTGTTTCGTACGAAAAATCATTGAATTTAGCAATATATTGACGTTTATCATCCCCTTTTCCTTTATGTGATTTAAACAAAATATCATCGAATTAGGCCGTTTTTCCACGTTTTTGTGAATTTTCAGTTTATTGGTATTAATTCATTATATATACGAAAAAAATGATGCAAACACATAATTGATTAGATAATAACCTTAAATACTTCATTTCAATCAACTATTTGTTTCTCGTTAAAATACTGAGTAAGATATTGAAAAGGGGAGAAGTTCTGTTTTTATTGCATATATCGACGTTTCAGCCGGAGTAGAGCGGTTTTCGTGTACATCTTCCATCGGTAATATAAACGGAAAATCAGGAACATTTTAGTTAATTCTAATGAAAACACATTGATTTTTATCATTTGTATTAGAAAGAACATTGTCATATATCTTTTCTTGGATCTAAATAATACGAAACCTCGCTCTATGATTTGTAGTTAAAATCCTCAAATATGGTTAAATAGTGACTTTTTTCACGTTTTTCATGTAGTTTGATATTACGTAAATATATTCATTTTTACCAATATTTCGATACTATTTCATGTCGTTTCACGATATGTGATTTGGCCTTCAAATATCAGAATTTCGCATAATATTGCATTTTAAGCAAGTTTTCTTGCATTTTGTTTCGTACGAAAAATCATCGAATTTAGCAATATTTTGACGTTTATCATCCCCTTTTCTTTATGTGATTTAAACAAAATGTCATCGAATTAGGCAATATTTTGCCGTTTTTCCACGTTTTTGTGAATTTTCAGTCAATAGGTATTAATTCATTATATATAGGATAAAAATGAAGCAGACACATAATTGATTAGATAATAACCTTAAATACTTCATTTTCAATCAATTATTTGTTTCTCGTTAAAATACTGAGTAAGATATTGAAAAAGGAGAAGTTCTGTTTTTATTGCATATATCGACGTTTCAGCCGGAATAGAGCGGTTTTCGTGTATATCTTCCATCAGTAATATAAACGGAAAATCAGGAACATTTTAGTTAATTCTAATGAAAACACATTGATTTTTATCATTTGTATTGGAAACAACATTGTCATATGTCTTTTCTTGAATCTAAAGAATACGAAACCTCGCTCTATGATTTTAAGTTAAAATCCTCAAATATGGTTAAATAGTGACTTTTTTCACGTTTTTCATGTAATTTGATATTACGTAAATATATTAATTTTTACCAATATTTCGATACTATTTCATGTAGTATCACGATATGTGATTTGGCCTTCAAATAACAGAATTTCGCATAATATTGCATTTTAAGCAAGTTTTCTTGCATTTTATTTCATACGAAAAATCATCAAATTTAACAATATTTTGATGTTTATCATCCCCTTTTCCTTTATGTGATTTAAACATAATATCATCGAATTAGGTAATATTTTGACGTTTTTCCACGTTTTTGTGAATTTTCAGTTTATTGTTAATAATTCAATAAATATACGATAAAAATGATGCAAACACATAATTGATTAGAAATTAACCTTAAATACTTCATTTTCAATCAATCATTTGTTTCTCGTTAAAATACTGAGTAGGATATTGAAAAGGGGAGAAGTTCGGGTTTTATTGCATATACCGACGTTTCAGCCGGATTAGAGCGGTTTTACGTGTACATCTTCCATCGGTAATATAAACGGAAAATCAGGAACATTTTAGTTAATTCTAATTAAAACACATTGGTTTTTATCATTTGTATTAAAAACAACATTGTCATATGTCTTTTCTTGGATCTAAATAATACGAAACTCGCTCTATGATTTGAAGTTAAAATCCTCAAATATGGTTAAATAGTGATTTTTTCACGTTTTTCATGTAGATTGATATTACGTAAATATATTCATTTTTGCCAATATTTCGATACTATTTCATGTAGTATCACGATATGTGATTTGGCCTTCAAATCTCAGAATTTCGCATAATATTGCATTTTAAGCAAGTTTTCTTGCATTTTGTTTCGTGCGAAAAATCATGGAATTTAGCAATATTTTGACGTTTATCATCCCCTTTTCCTTTATGTGATTTAAACAAAATATCATCGAATTAGGCAATATTTGGCCGTTTTTCCACGTTTTTGTGAAATTTCAGTTTATGGGCATTAATTCATTACATATACGATAAAAATGATGCAAACACATAATTGATTAGATAATAACCTTAAATACTTCATTTTCAATCAATTATTTGTTTCTCGTTAAAATACTGAGTAAGATATTGAAAAGGGGAGTTCTGTTTTTATTGCATATATCGACGTTTCAGCCGGAATAGAGCGGTTTTCGTGTATATCTTCCATTGGTAATATAAACGGAAAATCAGGAACATTTTAGTTAATTCTAATGAAAACACATTGATTTTTATCATTTGTATTGGAAACAACATTGTCATATGTCTTTTCTTGGATCTAAGTAATACGAAACCTCGCTCTATGATTTGTAGTTAAAATCCTCAAATATGGTTAAATAGTGACTTTTTTCACGTTTTTCATGTAGTTTGATATTACGTAAATATATTCATTTTTACCAATATTTCGATACTATTTGATGTAGTATCACGATATGTGATTTGGCCTTCAAATCTCAGAATTTTGCATAATATTGCACTTTAAGCAAGTTTTCTTGCATTTTGTTTCGTACGAAAAATCATCGAATTTATCAATATATTGACGTTTATCATCCCCTTTTCCTTTATGTGATTTAAACAAAATATCATCGAATTAGGCCGTTTTTCCACGTTTTTGTGAATTTTCAGTTTATTGGTATTAATTCATTATATATACTAAAAAAATGATGCAAACACATAATTGATTAGATAATAACCTTAAATACTTCATTTCAATTAACTATTTGTTTCTCGTTAAAATACTGAGTAAGATATTGAAAAGGGGAGAAGTTCTGTTTTTATTGCATATATCGACGTTTCAGCCGGAGTAGAGCGGTTTTCGTGTACATCTTCCATCGGTAATATAAACGGAAAATCAGGAACATTTTAGTTAATTCTAATGAAAACACATTGATTTTTATCATTTGTATTAGAAAAAACATTGTCATATGTCTTTTCTTGGATCTAAATAATACGAAACCTCGCTCTATGATTTGAAGTTAAAATCCTCAAATATGGTTAAATTGTGACTTTTTTCACGTTTTTCATGTAGTTTGATATTACGTAAATATATTCATTTTTACCAATATTTCGATACTATTTCATGTCGTATCACGATATGTGATTTGGCCTTCAATTATCAGAATTTCGCATAATATTGCATTTTATGCAAGTTTTCTTGCATTTTATTTCATACGAAAAATCATCAAATTTAGCAATATTTTGATGTTTATCATTCCCTTTTCATTTATGTGATTTAAACATAATATCATCGAATTAGGCAATATTTTGACGTTTTTCCACGTTTTTGTGAATTTTCAGTTTATTGGTATTAATTTATTATATATACGATAAAAATGATGCAAATACATAATTGATTAGATAATACCCTTGAATACTTCATTTTCAATCAACTATTTGTTTCTCGTTAAAATACTGTGTAAGATATTGAAAAGGGGAGAAGTTCTGTTTTTATTGCATATATCGACGTTTCAGCCGGAATAGAGCGGTTTTCGTGTATATCTTCCATCAGTAATATAAACGGAAAATCAGGAACATTTTAGTTAATTCTAATTAAAACACATTGGTTTTTATCATTTGTATTAAAAACAACATTGTCATATGTCTTTTCTTGGATCTAAATAATAAGAAATCTCGCTCTATGATTTGAAGTTAAAATCCTCATATATGGTTAAATAGTGATTTTTTCACGTTTTTCATGTAGATTTGTTTTGCCAATTTGCCAATAATTTTTGCCAATATTTCGATAGTATTTCATGTAGTATCACGATATGTGATTTGGCCTTCAAATCTCAGAATTTCGCATAATATTGCATTTTAAGCAAGTTTTCTTGCATTTTGTTTCGTACGAAAAATCATGGAATTTAGCAATATTTTGACGTTTATCATCCCCTTTTCCTTTATGTGATTTAAACAAAATATCATCGAATTAGGCAATATTTGGCCGTTTTTCCACGTTTTTGTGAAATTTCAGTTTATGGGCATTAATTCATTACATATACGATAAAAATGATGCAAACACATAATTATTAGATAATAACCTTAAATACTTCATTTTCAATCAATAATTTGTTTCTCGTTAAAATACTGAGTAAGATATTGAAAAGGGGAGTTCTGTTTTTATTGCATATATCGACGTTTCAGCCGGAATAGAGCGGTTTTCGTGTACATCTTCCATCGGTAATATTAACGGAAAATCAGGAACATTTTAGTTAATTCTAATGAAAACACATTGATTTTTATCGTTTGTATTGGAAACAACATTGTCATATGTCTTTTCTTGGATCTAAATAATACGAAACCTCGCTCTATGATTTGAAGTTAAAATCCTCAAAGATGGTTAAATAGTGATTTTTTTCCCGTTTTTCATGTAGATTGATATTACGTAAATATATTCATTTTTGCCAATATTTCGATACTATTTCATGTAGTATCACGATATGTGATTTGGCTTTCAAATCTCAGAATTTCGCGTAATATTGCATTTTAAGCAAGTTTTCTTGCATTTTGTTTCGTACGAAAAATCATCGAGTTTAGCAATATTTTGACGTTTATCATCCCCTTTTCTTTATGTGATTTAAAATCAGGAACATTTTAGTTAATTCTAATGAAAACACATTGATTTTTATCGTTTGTATTGGAAACAACATTGTCATATGTCTTTTCTTGGATCTAAATAATACGAAACCTCGCTCTATGATTTGTAGTTAAAATTCTCAAATATGGTTAAATAGTGACTTTTTCACGTTTTTCGTGTAGTTTGATATTACGTAAATATATTCATTTTTACCAATATTTCGATACTATTTCATGTAGTATCACGATATGTGATTTGGCCTTCAAATCTCAGAATTTCGCATAAATTTGCATTTTAAGCAAGTTTTCTTGCATTTTGTTTCGTACGAAAAATCATCGAATATTGCAATATTTTGACGTTTATCATCCCATTTTCCTTTATGCGATTTAAACAAAATATCATCGAATTAGGCCGTTTTTCCACGTTTTTGTGAATTTTCAGTTTATTGGTATTAATTCATTATATATAAGATAAAAATGATGCAAACACATAATTGATTAGATATTAACCTTAAATACTTCACTTCAATCAACTATTTGTTTCTCGTTAAAATACTGAGTAAGATATTAAAAAGGGGTTTTCATTGCATATATCGACGTTTCAGCCGGAATAGAGCGGTTTTCGTGTACATCTTCCATCGGTAATATAAACGGAAAATGAGGAACATTTTAGTTAATTCTATTGAAAACACATTGATTTTTATCATTTGTATTAGAAAAAACATTGTCATATGTCTTTTCTTGGATCTAAATAATACGAAACCTCGCTCTATGATTTGAAGTTAAAATCCTCAAATATGGTTAAATAGTGACTTTTTTCACGTTTTTCATGTAGTTTGATATTACGTAAATATATTCATTTTTACCAATATTTCGATACTATTTCATGTCGTATCACGATATGTGATTTGGCCTTCAAATATCAGAATTTCGCATAATATTGCATTTTAAGCAAGTTTTCTTGCATTTTATTTCATACGAAAAATCATCAAATTTAGCAATATTTTGATGTTTATCATCCCCTTTTCCTTTATGTGATTTAAACATAATATCATCGAATTAGGCAATATTTTGACGTTTTTCCACGTTTTTGTGAATTTTCAGTTTATTGTTATTAATTCATTAAATATACGATAAAAATGATGCAAACACATAATTGATTAGAAATTAACCTTAAATACTTCATTTTCAATCAACCATTTGTTTCTCGTTAAAATACTGAGTAGGATATTGAGAAGGGGAGAAGTTCGGGTTTTATTGCATATACCGACGTTTCAGCCGGATTAGAGCGGTTTTAAGTGTACATCTTCCATCGGTAATATAAACGGAAAATCAGGAACATTTTAGTTAATTCTAATTAAAACACATTGGTTTTTATCATTTGTATTAAAAACAACATTGTCATATGTCTTTTCTTGGATCTAAATAATATGAAACCTCGCTCTATGATTTGAAGTTAAAATCCTCAAAAATGGTTAAATAGTGATTTTTTCACGTTTTTGATGAAGATTGATATTACGTAAATATATTGATTTTTGCCAATATTTCGATACTATTTCAAGTAGTATCACGATATGTGATTTGGCCTTCAAATCTCAGAATTTCGGATAATATTGCATTTTAAGCAAGTTTTCTTGCTTTTTGTTTCGTACGAAAAATCATTGAATTTAGCAATATTTTGACGTTTATCATCCCCTTTTCCTTTATGTGATTTAAACAAAATATCATCGAATTAGGCAATATTTGGCCGTTTTTCCACGTTTTTGTGAAATTTCAGTTTATGGGCATTAATTCATTACATATACGATAAAAATGATGCAAACACATAATTGATTAGATAATAACCTTAAATACTTCATTTTCAATCAATTATTTGTTTCTCGTTAAAATACTGAGTAAGATATTGAAAAGGGGAGTTCTGTTTTTATTGCATATATCGACATTTCAGCCGGAATAGAGCGGTTTTCGTGTATATCTTCCATTGGTAATATAAACGGAAAATCAGGAACATTTTAGTTAATTCTAATGAAAACACATTGATTTTTATCATTTGTATTGGAAACAACATTGTCATATGTCTTTTCTTGGATCTAAATAATACGAAACCTCGCTCTATGATTTGTAGTTAAAATCCTCAAATATGGTTAAATAGTGACTTTTTTCACGTTTTTCATGTAGTTTGATATTACGTAAATATATTCATTTTTACCAATATTTCGATACTATTTCATGTAGTATCACGATATGTGATTTGGCCTTCAAATCTCAGAATTTTGCATAATATTGCATTTTAAGCAAGTTTTCTTGCATTTTGTTTCGTACGAAAAATCATCGAATTTAGCAATATATTGACGTTTATCATCCCCTTTTCCTTTATGTGATTTAAACAAAATATCATCGAATTAGGCCGTTTTTCCACGTTTTTGTGAATTTTCAGTTTATTGGTATTAATTCATTATATATACGAAAAAAATGATGCAAACACATAATTGATTAGACAATAACCTTAAATACTTCATTTCAATCAACTATTTGTTTCTCGTTAAAATACTGAGTAAGATATTGAAAAGGGGAGAAGTTCTGTTTTTATTGCATATATCGACGTTTCAGCCGGAGTAGAGCGGTTTTCGTGTACATCTTCCATCGGTAATATAAACGGAAAATCAGGAACATTTTAGTTAATTCTAATGAAAACACATTGATTTTTATCATTTGTATTAGAAAAAACATTGTCATATATCTTTTCTTGGATCTAAATAATACGAAACCTCGCTCTATGATTTGTAGTTAAAATCCTCAAATATGGTTAAATAGTGACTTTTTTCACGTTTTTCATGCAGTTTGATATTACGTAAATATATTCATTTTTACCAATATTTCGATACTATTTCATGTCGTTTCACGATATGTGATTTGGCCTTCAAATATCAGAATTTCGCATAATATTGCATTTTAAGCAAGTTTTCTTGCATTTTGTTTCGTACGAAAAATCATCGAATTTAGCAATATTTTGACGTTTATCATCCCCTTTTCTTTATGTGATTTAAACAAAATGTCATCGAATTAGGCAATATTTTGCCGTTTTTCCACGTTTTTGTGAATTTTCAGTCAATAGGTATTAATTCATTATATATAGGATAAAAATGAAGCAGACACATAATTGATTAGATAATAACCTTAAATACTTCATTTTCAATCAATTATTTGTTTCTCGTTAAAATACTGAGTAAGATATTGAAAAAGGAGAAGTTCTGTTTTTATTGCATATATCGACGTTTCAGCCGGAATAGAGCGGTTTTCGTGTATATCTTCCATCAGTAATATAAACGGAAAATCAGGAACATTTTAGTTAATTCTAATGAAAACACATTGATTTTTATCATTTGTATTGGAAACAACATTGTCATATGTCTTTTCTTGAATCTAAAGAATACGAAACCTCGCTCTATGATTTTAAGTTAAAATCCTCAAATATGGTTAAATAGTGACTTTTTTCACGTTTTTCATGTAATTTGATATTACGTAAATATATTCATTTTTACCAATATTTCGATACTATTTCATGTAGTATCACGATATGTGATTTGGCCTTCAAATAACAGAATTTCGCATAATATTGCATTTTAAGCAAGTTTTCTTGCATTTTATTTCATACGAAAAATCATCAAATTTAACAATATTTTGATGTTTATCATCCCCTTTTCCTTTATGTGATTTAAACATAATATCATCGAATTAGGCAATATTTTGACGTTTTTCCACGTTTTTGTGAATTTTCAGTTTATTGTTATTAATTCATTAAATATACGATAAAAATGATGCAAACACATCCCATTGCTATTAATTCATTAAATATACGATAAAAATGATGCAAACACATAATTGATTAGAAATTAACCTTAAATACTTCATTTTCAATGAACCATTTGTTTCTCGATAAAATACTGAGTAGGATATTGAAAAGGGGAGAAGTTCGGTTTTTATTGCATATACCGACGTTTCAGCCGGATTAGAGCGGTTTTACGTGTACATCTTCCATCGGTAATATAAACGGAAAATCAGGAACATTTTAGTTAATTCTGATTAAAACACATTGGTTTTTATCATTTGTATTGGAAACAACATTGTCATATGTCTTTTCTTGGATCTAAATAATACGAAACCTCGCTCTATGGTTTGAAGTTAAAATCCTCAAATATGGTTAAATAGTGACTTTTTTCACGTTTTTCATGTAGTTTGATATTACGTAAATATATTCATTTTTACCAATATTTCGATACTATTTCATGTAGTATCCCGATATGTGATTTGGCCTTCAAATCACATAATTTCGCATAATATTGCATTTTAAGCAAGTTTTCTTGAATTTTGTTTCGTACGAAAAATCATCGAATTTAGCAATATTTTGACGTTTATCATCCCATTTTCCTTTATGTGATTTAAACAAAATATCATCGAATTAGGCCGTTTTTCCACGTTTTTGTGAATTTTCAGTTTATTGGTATTAATTCATTATATATAAGATAAAAATGATGCAAACACATAATTGATTAGATAATAACCTTAAATACTTCATTTCAATCAACTATTTGTTTCTCGTTAAAATACTGAGTAAGATATTAAAAAGGGGTTTTCATTGCATATATCGACGTTTCAGCCGGAATAGAGCGGTTTTCGTGTACATCTTCCATCGGTAATATAAACGGAAAATCAGGAACATTTTAGTTAATTCTAATGAAAACTCATTGATTTTTATCATTTGTATTAGAAAAAACATTGTCATATGTCTTTTCTTGGATCTAAATAATACGAAACCTCGCTCTATGATTTGAAGTTAAAATCCTCAAATATGGTTAAATAGTGACTTTTTTCACGTTTTTCATGTAGTTTGATATTACGTAAATATATTCATTTTTACCAATATTTCGATACTATTTCATGTCGTATCACGATATGTGATTTGGCCTTCAAATATCAGAATTTCGCACAATATTGCATTTTAAGCAAGTTTTCTTGCATTTTATTTCATACGAAAAATCATCAAATTTAGCAATATTTTGATGTTTATCATCCCCTTTTCCTTTATGTGATTTAAACATAATATCATCGAATTAGGTAATATTTTGACGTTTTTCCACGTTTTTGTGAATTTTCAGTTTATTGTTAATAATTCAATAAATATACGATAAAAATGATGCAAACACATAATTGATTAGAAATTAACCTTAAATACTTCATTTTCAATCAACCATTTGTTTCTCGTTAAAATACTGAGTAGGATATTGAAAAGGGGAGAAGTTCGGGTTTTATTGCATATACCGACGTTTCAGCCGGATTAGAGCGGTTTTACGTGTACATCTTCCATTGGTAATATAAACGGAAAATCAGGAACATTTTAGTTAATTCTAATTAAAACACATTGGTTTTTATCATTTGTATTAAAAACAACATTGTCATATGTCTTTTCTTGGATCTAAATAATACGAAATCTCGCTCTATGATTTGAAGTTAAAATCCTCATATATGGTTAAATAGTGATTTTTTCACGTTTTTCATGTAGATTGATATTACGTAAATATATTCATTTTTGCCAATATTTCGATACTATTTCATGTAGTATCACGATATGTGATTTGGCCTTCAAATCTCAGAATTTCGCATAATATTGCATTTTAAGCAAGTTTTCTTGCATTTTGTTTCGTACGAAAAATCATCGAATTTATCAATATATTGACGTTTATCATCCCCTTTTCCTTTATGTGATTTAAACAAAATATCATCGAATTAGGCCGTTTTTTCACGTTTTTGTGAATTTTCAGTTTATTGGTATTAATTCATTATATATACTAAAAAAATGATGCAAACACATAATTGATTAGATAATAACCTTAAATACTTCATTTCAATTAACTATTTGTTTCTCGTTAAAATACTGAGTAAGATATTGAAAAGGGGAGAAGTTCTGTTTTTATTGCATATATCGACGTTTCAGCCGGAGTAGAGCGGTTTTCGTGTACATCTTCCATCGGTAATATAAACGGAAAATCAGGAACATTTTAGTTAATTCTAATGAAAACACATTGATTTTTATCATTTGTATTAGAAAAAACATTGTCATATGTCTTTTCTTGGATCTAAATAATACGAAACCTCGCTCTATGATTTGAAGTTAAAATCCTCAAATATGGTTAAATTGTGACTTTTTTCACGTTTTTCATGTAGTTTGATATTACGTAAATATATTCATTTTTACCAATATTTCGATACTATTTCATGTCGTATCACGATATGTGATTTGGCCTTCAATTATCAGAATTTCGCATAATATTGCATTTTAAGCAAGTTTTCTTGCATTTTATTTCATACGAAAAATCATCAAATTTAGCAATATTTTGATGTTTATCATCCCCTTTTCATTTATGTGATTTAAACATAATATCATCGAATTAGGCAATATTTTGACGTTTTTCCACGTTTTTGTGAATTTTCAGTTTATTGGTATTAATTTATTATATATACGATAAAAATGATGCAAATACATAATTGATTAGATAATACCCTTGAATACTTCATTTTCAATCAACTATTTGTTTCTCGTTAAAATACTGTGTAAGATATTGAAAAGGGGAGAAGTTCTGTTTTTATTGCATATATCGACGTTTCAGCCGGAATAGAGCGGTTTTCGTGTATATCTTCCATCAGTAATATAAACGGAAAATCAGGAACATTTTAGTTAATTCTAATTAAAACACATTGGTTTTTATCATTTGTATTAAAAACAACATTGTCATATGTCTTTTCTTGGATCTAAATAATAAGAAATCTCGCTCTATGATTTGAAGTTAAAATCCTCATATATGGTTAAATAGTGATTTTTTCACGTTTTTCATGTAGATTTGTTTTGCCAATTTGCCAATAATTTTTGCCAATATTTCGATACTATTTCATGTAGTATCACGATATGTGATTTGGCCTTCAAATCTCAGAATTTCGCATAATATTGCATTTTAAGCAAGTTTTCTTGCATTTTGTTTCGTACGAAAAATCATGGAATTTAGCAATATTTTGACGTTTATCATCCCCTTTTCCTTTATGTGATTTAAACAAAATATCATCGAATTAGGCAATATTTGGCCGTTTTTCCACGTTTTTGTGAAATTTCAGTTTATGGGCATTAATTCATTACATATACGATAAAAATGATGCAAACACATAATTATTAGATAATAACCTTAAATACTTCATTTTCAATCAATAATTTGTTTCTCGTTAAAATACTGAGTAAGATATTGAAAAGGGGAGTTCTGTTTTTATTGCATATATCGACGTTTCAGCCGGAATAGAGCGGTTTTCGTGTACATCTTCCATCGGTAATATTAACGGAAAATCAGGAACATTTTAGTTAATTCTAATGAAAACACATTGATTTTTATCGTTTGTATTGGAAACAACATTGTCATATGTCTTTTCTTGGATCTAAATAATACGAAACCTCGCTCTATGATTTGAAGTTAAAATCCTCAAAGATGGTTAAATAGTGATTTTTTTCCCGTTTTTCATGTAGATTGATATTACGTAAATATATTCATTTTTGCCAATATTTCGATACTATTTCATGTAGTATCACGATATGTGATTTGGCTTTCAAATCTCAGAATTTCGCGTAATATTGCATTTTAAGCAAGTTTTCTTGCATTTTGTTTCGTACGAAAAATCATCGAATTTAGCAATATTTTGACGTTTATCATCCCCTTTTCTTTATGTGATTTAAAATGAGGAACATTTTAGTTAATTCTAATGAAAACACATTGATTTTTATCGTCTGTATTGGAAACAACATTGTCATATGTCTTTTCTTGGATCTAAATAATACGAAACCTCGCTCTATGATTTGTAGTTAAAATTCTCAAATATGGTTAAATAGTGACTTTTTCACGTTTTTCGTGTAGTTTGATATTACGTAAATATATTCATTTTTACCAATATTTCGATACTATTTCATGTAGTATCACGATATGTGATTTGGCCTTCAAATCTCAGAATTTCGCATAAATTTGCATTTTAAGCAAGTTTTCTTGCATTTTGTTTCGTACGAAAAATCATCGAATATAGCAATATTTTGACGTTTATCATCCCTTTTTCCTTTATGCGATTTAAACAAAATATCATCGAAATAGGCCGTTTTTCCACGTTTTTGTGAATTTTCAGATTATGTGTATTAGTTCATTATATATACGATAAAAATGATGCAAACACATAATTGATTAGATAATACCCTTAAATACTTCATTTTCAATCAACTATTTGTTTCTCGTTAAAATACTGAGTAAGATATTGAAAAGGGGAAAAGTTCTGTTTTTATTGCATATATCGACGTATCAGCCGGAATAGAGCGGTTTTCGTGCACATCTTCCATCGGTAATATTAATGGAAAATCAGGAACATTTTAGTTAATTCTATTGAAAACACATTGATTTTTATCGTTTGTATTGGAAACAACATTGTCATATGTCTTTTCTTGGATCTAAATAATACGAAACCTCGCTCTATGATTTGAAGTTAAAATCCTCAAAGATGGTTAAATAGTGATTTTTTTCCCGTTTTTCATGTAGATTGATATTACGTAAATATATTCATTTTTGCCAATATTTCGATACTATTTCATGTAGTATCACGATATGTGATTTGGCTTTCAAATCTCAGAATTTCGCGTAATATTGCATTTTAAGCAAGTTTTCTTGCATTTTGTTTCGTACGAAAAATCATCGAATTTAGCAATATTTTGACGTTTATCATCCCCTTTTCCTTTATGTGATTTAAACAAAATATCATCGAATTAGGCAATATTTTGCCGTTCTTCCACGTTTTTGTGAATTTTCAGTTTATGGGTTCATATATTCATTATATATACGATAAAAAGGATGCAAACACATAATTGATTAGATAATAACCTTAAATACTTCATTTTCAACCAACCATTTGTTTCTCGTTAAAATACTGAGTAAGATATTAAAAAGGGGAGAAGTTCTGTTTTTATTGCAAATATCGACGTTTCAGCCGGAATAGAGCGGTTTTCGTGTATATCTTCCATCGGTAATATAAACGGAAAATCAGGAACATTTTAGTTAATTCTAATGAAAACACATTGAATTTTATCATTTGTATTGGAAACAACATTGTCATATGTCTTTTCTTGGATCTAAATAATACGAAACCTCGCTCTATGATTTGTAGTTAAAATCCTCATATATGGTTAAATAGTGACTTTTTTCACGTTTTTCATGTAGTTTGATATCACGTAAATATATTCATTTTTACCAATATTTCGATACTATATCATGTAGTATCACAATATGTGATTTGGCCTTCAAATCTCAGAATTTCGCAAATTTTGCATTTTAAGCAAGTTTTCTTGCATTTTGTTTCTTACGAAAAATCATCGAATTTAGCAATATATTGACGTTTATCATCCCCTTTTCCTTTATGTGATTTAAACAAAATATAATCGAATTAGGCCGTTTTTCCACGTTTTTGTGAATTTTCAGTTCATTGGTATTAATTCATTATATATACGATAAAAATGATGCAAATACATAATTGATTAGATAATACCCTTAAATACTTCATTTACAATCAACTATTTGTTTCTCGTTAAAATACTGTGTAAGATATTGAAAAGGGGAGAAGTTCTGTTTTTATTGCATATATCGACGTTTCAGCCGGAATAGAGCGGTTTTCGTGTACATCTTCCATCGGTAATATAAACGGAAAATCAGGAACATTTTAGTTAATTCTAATGAAAACACATTGATTTTTATTGTTTGTATTGGAAACAACAATGTCATATGTCTTTTCTTGGATCTAAATAATACGAAACCTCGCTCTATGATTTGAAGTTAAAATTCTCAAATATGGTTAAATAGTGACTTTTTCACGTTTTTCATGTAGTTTGATATTACGTAAATATATTCAATTTTACCAATATTTCGATACTATTTCATGTAGTATCACGATATGTGATTTGGCCTTTAAATCTCAGAATTTCGCATAATATTGCATTTTAAGCAAGTTTTCTTGCATTTTCTTTCGTACGAAAAATCATCGAATTTAGCAATATTTTGACGTTTATCATCCCCTTTTCCTTTATGTGATTTAATCAAAATATCATCGAATTAGGCAGTTTTTCCACGTTGTTGTGAATTTTCAGATTAAGGGTATTCATTCATTATATATACGATAAAAATGATGCAAACACATAATTGATTAGATATATACCCTTAAATACTTCATTTTCAATCAACTATTTGTTTCTCGTTAAAATACTGAGTAAGATATTTAAAAGGGGAGAAGTTCTGTTTTTATTGCATATATCGACGTTTCAGCCGGAATAGAGCGGTTTTCGTGTACATCTTCCATCGGTAATATTAAAGGAAAAATCAGGAACATTTTAGTTAATTCTAATGAAAACACATTGATTTTTATCGTTTGTATTTTAAACAACATTGTCATATGTCTTTTCTTGGATCTAAATAATACGAAACCTCGCTCTATGATTTGAAGTTAAAATCCTCAAAGATGGTTAAATAGTGATTTTTTTCCCGTTTTTCATGTAGATTGATATTACGTAAATATATTCATTTTTGCCAATATTTCGATACTATTTAATGTAGTATCACGATATGTGATTTGGCTTTCAAATCTCAGAATTTCGCATAATATTGCATTTTAAGCAAGTTTTCTTGCATTTTGTTTCGTACGAAAAATCATCGAATTTAGCAATATTTTGACGTTTATCATCCCTTTTTCTTTATGTGATTTAAACAAAATGTCATCGAATTAGGCAATATTTTGCCGTTTTTCCACGTTTTTGTGAATTTTCAGTCAATGGGATCATTATTCATTATATATACGATAAAAATGATGCAAACACATAATTGATTAGATAATAACCTTAAATACTTCATTTTCAATCAATTATTTGTTTCTGGTTAAAAAACTGAGTAAGATATTGAAAAAGGAGAAGTTCTGTTTTTATTGCATATATCGACGTTTCAGCCGGAATAGAGCGGTTTTCGTGTATATCTTCTATTGGTAATATAAACGGAAAATCAGGAACATTTTAGTTAATTCTAATGAAAACACATTGATTTTTATTATTTGTATTGGAAACAACATTGTCATATGTCTTTTCTTGGATCTAAACAATACGAAACCTCGCTCTATGATTTGAAGTTAAAATCCCCAAATATGGTTAAATAGTGACTTTTTCACGTTTTTCATGTAGTTTGATATTACGAAAATATATTCATTTTTACCAATATTTCGATACTATTTCATGTAGTATCACGATATGTGATTTGGCTTTCAAATCTCAGAATTTCGCATAATATTGCATTTTAAGCAAGTTTTCTTGCATTTTGTTTCGTACGAAAAATCATCGAATTTAGCAATACTTTGACGTTTATCATCCCCTTTTCCTTTATGTGATTTAAACAAAATATCATCGAATTAGGCAATATTTGGCCGTTTTTCCACGTTTTTGTGAAATTTCAGTTTATTGGCATTAATTCATTATATATACGATAAACATGATGCAAACACATAATTGATTAGATAATAATCTTGAATACTTCATTTTCAATCAACTATTTGCTCCTCGTTAAAATACTGAGTATGATATTGAAAAGGGGAGAAGTTCTGTTTTTATTGCATATATCGACGTTTCAGCCGGAGTAGAGCGGTTTTCATGTACATCTTCCATCGGTAATATAAACGGAAAATCAGGAACATTTTAGTTAATTCTAATGAAAACACATTGATTTTTATCATTTGTATTAGAAAAAACATTGTCATATGACTTTTCTTGGATCTAAATAATACGAAACCTCGCTCTATGATTTGAAGTTAAAATCCTCAAATATGGTTAAATAGTGATTTTTTCACGTTTTTCATGTAGATTGATATTACGTAAATATATTCATTTTTGCCAATATTTCGATACTATTTCATGTAGTATCACGATATGTGATTTGGCCTTCAAATCTCAGAATTTTGCATAA
Source organism: Procambarus clarkii (assembly GCF_040958095.1). Lineage (NCBI taxonomy): Eukaryota > Metazoa > Arthropoda > Malacostraca > Decapoda > Cambaridae > Procambarus > Procambarus clarkii. The sequence continues at coordinate 3,369,821 of NC_091165.1, forward strand.
TATTGCATTTTAAGCAAGTTTTCTTGCATTTTCTTTCGTACGAAAAATCATCGAATTTAGCAATATTTTGACGTTTATCATCCCCTTTTCCTTTATGTGATTTAAACAAAATATCATCGAATTAGGCCGTTTTTCCACGTTTTTGTGAATTTTCAGATTATGGGTATTCATTCATTATATATACGATAAAAATGATGCAAACACATAATTGATTAGATATATACCCTTAAATACTTCATTTTCAATCAACTATTTGTTTCTCGTTAAAATACTGAGTAAGATATTTAAAAGGGGAGAAGTTCTGTTTTTATTGCATATATCGACGTTTCAGCCGGAATAGAGCGGTTTTCGTGTACATCTTCCATCGGTAATATTAACGGAAAAATCAGGAACATTTTAGTTAATTCTAATGAAAACACATTGATTTTTATCGTTTGTATTGGAAACAACATTGTCATATGTCTTTTCTTGGATCTAAATAATACGAAACCTCGCTCTATGGTTTGAAGTTAAAATCCTCAAATATGGTTAAATAGTGACTTTTTTCACGTTTTTCATGTAGTTTGATATTACGTAAATATATTCATTTTTACCAATATTTCGATACTATTTCATGTAGTATCACGATATGTGATTTGGCCTTCAAATCACATAATTTCGCATAATATTGCATTTGAAGCAAGTTTTCTTGAAATTTGTTTCGTACGAAAAATCATCGAATTTAGCAATATTTTGACGTTTATCATCCCATTTTCCTTTATGTGATTTAAACAAAATATCATCGAATTAGGCCGTTTTTCCACGTTTTTGAGAATTTTCAGTTTATTGGTATTAATTCATTATATATAAGATAAAAATGATGCAAACACATAATTGATTAGATATTAACCTTAAATACTTCACTTCAATCAACTATTTGTTTCTCGTTAAAATACTGAGTAAGATATTAAAAAGGGGTTTTCATTGCATATATCGACGTTTCAGCCGGAATAGAGCGGTTTTCGTGTACATCTTCCATCGGTAATATAAACGGAAAATGAGGAACATTTTAGTTAATTCTAATGAAAACACATTGATTTTTATCATTTGTATTAGAAAAAACATTGTCATATGTCTTTTCTTGGATCTAAATAATACGAAACCTCGCTCTATGATTTGAAGTTAAAATCCTCAAATATGGTTAAATAGTGACTTTTTTCACGTTTTTCATGTAGTTTGATATTACGTAAATATATTCATTTTTACCAATATTTCGATACTATTTCATGTCGTATCACGATATGTGATTTGGCCTTCAAATATCAGAATTTCGCATAATATTGCATTTTAAGCAAGTTTTCTTGCATTTTATTTCATACGAAAAATCATCAAATTTAGCAATATTTTGATGTTTATCATCCCCTTTTCCTTTATGTGATTTAAACATAATATCATCGAATTAGGCAATATTTTGACGTTTTTCCACGTTTTTGTGAATTTTCAGTTTATTGTTATTAATTCATTAAATATACGATAAAAATGATGCAAACACATAATTGATTAGAAATTAACCTTAAATACTTCATTTTCAATCAACCATTTGTTTCTCGTTAAAATACTGAGTAGGATATTGAGAAGGGGAGAAGTTCGGGTTTTATTGCATATACCGACGTTTCAGCCGGATTAGAGCGGTTTTAAGTGTACATCTTCCATCGGTAATATAAACGGAAAATCAGGAACATTTTAGTTAATTCTAATTAAAACACATTGGTTTTTATCATTTGTATTAAAAACAACATTGTCATATGTCTTTTCTTGGATCTAAATAATACGAAACCTCGCTCTATGATTTGAAGTTAAAATCCTCAAAAATGGTTAAATAGTGATTTTTTCACGTTTTTGATGAAGATTGATATTACGTAAATATATTGATTTTTGCCAATATTTCGATACTATTTCATGTAGTATCACGATATGTGATTTGGCCTTCAAATCTCAGAATTTCGGATAATATTGCATTTTAAGCAAGTTTTCTTGCTTTTTGTTTCGTACGAAAAATCATTGAATTTAGCAATATTTTGACGTTTATCATCCCCTTTTCCTCTATGTGATTTAAACAAAATATCATCGAATTAGGCAATATTTGGCCGTTTTTCCACGTTTTTGTGAAATTTCAGTTTATGGGCATTAATTCATTACATATACGATAAAAATGATGCAAACACATAATTGATTAGATAATAACCTTAAATACTTCATTTTCAATCAATTATTTGTTTCTCGTTAAAATACTGAGTAAGATATTGAAAAGGGGAGTTCTGTTTTTATTGCATATATCGACGTTTCAGCCGGAATAGAGCGGTTTTCGTGTATATCTTCCATTGGTAATATAAACGGAAAATCAGGAACATTTTAGTTAATTCTAATGAAAACACATTGATTTTTATCATTTGTATTGGAAACAACATTGTCATATGTCTTTTCTTGGATCTAAATAATACGAAACCTCGCTCTATGATTTGTAGTTAAAATCCTCAAATATGGTTAAATAGTGACTTTTTTCACGTTTTTCATGTAGTTTGATATTACGTAAATATATTCATTTTTACCAATATTTCGATACTATTTCATGTAGTATCACGATATGTGATTTGGCCTTCAAATCTCAGAATTTTGCATAATATTGCATTTTAAGCAAGTTTTCTTGCATTTTGTTTCGTACGAAAAATCATCGAATTTAGCAATATATTGACGTTTATCATCCCCTTTTCCTTTATGTGATTTAAACAAAATATCATCGAATTAGGCCGTTTTTCCACGTTTTTGTGAATTTTCAGTTTATTGGTATTAATTCATTATATATACGAAAAAAATGATGCAAACACATAATTGATTAGATAATAACCTTAAATACTTCATTTCAATCAACTATTTGTTTCTCGTTAAAATACTGAGTAAGATATTGAAAAGGGGAGAAGTTCTGTTTTTATTGCATATATCGACGTTTCAGCCGGAGTAGAGCGGTTTTCGTGTACATCTTCCATCGGTAATATAAACGGAAAATCAGGAACATTTTAGTTAATTCTAATGAAAACACATTGATTTTTATCATTTGTATTAGAAAAAACATTGTCATATATCTTTTCTTGGATCTAAATAATACGAAACGTCGCTCTATGATTTGTAGTTAAAATCCTCAAATATGGTTAAATAGTGACTTTTTTCACGTTTTTCATGTAGTTTGATATTACGTAAATATATTCATTTTTACCAATATTTCGATACTATTTCATGTCGTTTCACGATATGTGATTTGGCCTTCAAATATCAGAATTTCGCATAATATTGCATTTTAAGCAAGTTTTCTTGCATTTTGTTTCGTACGAAAAATCATCGAATTTAGCAATATTTTGACGTTTATCATCCCATTTTCTTTATGTGATTTAAACAAAATGTCATCGAATTAGGCAATATTTTGCCGTTTTTCCACGTTTTTGTGAATTTTCAGTCAATAGGTATTAATTCATTATATATAGGATAAAAATGAAGCAGACACATAATTGATTAGATAATAACCTTAAATACTTCATTTTCAATCAATTATTTGTTTCTCGTTAAAATACTGAGTAAGATATTGAAAAAGGAGAAGTTCTGTTTTTATTGCATATATCGACGTTTCAGCCGGAATAGAGCGGTTTTCGTGTATATCTTCAATCAGTAATATAAACGGAAAATCAGGAACATTTTAGTTAATTCTAATGAAAACACATTGATTTTTATCATTTGTATTGGAAACAACATTGTCATATGTCTTTTCTTGAATCTAAAGAATACGAAACCTCGCTCTATGATTTTAAGTTAAAATCCTCAAATATGGTTAAATAGTGACTTTTTTCACGTTTTTCGTGTAATTTGATATTACGTAAATATATTCATTTTTACCAATATTTCGATACTATTTCATGTAGTATCACGATATGTGATTTGGCCTTCAAATAACAGAATTTCGCATAATATTGCATTTTAAGCAAGTTTTCTTGCATTTTATTTCATACGAAAAATCATCAAATTTAACAATATTTTGATGTTTATCATCCCCTTTTCCTTTATGTGATTTAAACATAATATCATCGAATTAGGCAATATTTTGACGTTTTTCCACGTTTTTGTGAATTTTCAGTTTATTGTTATTAATTCATTAAATATACGATAAAAATGATGCAAACACATCCCATTGCTATTAATTCATTAAATATACGATAAAAATGATGCAAACACATAATTGATTAGAAATTAACCTTAAATACTTCATTTTCAATGAACCATTTGTTTCTCGTTAAAATACTGAGTAGGATATTGAAAAGGGGAGAAGTTCGGTTTTTATTGCATATACCGACGTTTCAGCCGGATTAGAGCGGTTTTACGTGTACATCTTCCATCGGTAATATAAACGGAAAATCAGGAACATTTTAGTTAATTCTAATGAAAACACATTGATTTTTATCATTTGTATTAGAAAAAACATTGTCATATGTCTTTTCTTGGATCTAAATAATACGAAACCACGCTCTATGATATGAAGTTAAAATCCTCAAATATGGTTAAATAGTGACTTTTTTCACGTTTTTCATGTAGTTTGATATTACGTAAATATATTCATTTTTACCAATATTTCGATACTATTTCATGTCGTATCACGATATGTGATTTGGCCTTCAAATATCAGAATTTCGCACAATATTGCATTTTAAGCAAGTTTTCTTGCATTTTATTTCATACGAAAAATCATCAAATTTAGCAATATTTTGATGTTTATCATCCCCTTTTCCTTTATGTGATTTAAACATAATATCATCGAATTAGGTAATATTTTGACGTTTTTCCACGATTTGTTAATTTTCAGTTTATTGTTAATAATTCATTAAATATACGATAAAAATGATGCAAACACATAATTGATTAGAAATTAACCTTAAATACTTCATTTTCAATCAACCATTTGTTTCTCGTTAAAATACTGAGTAGGATATTGAAAAGGGGAGAAGTTCGGGTTTTATTGCATATACCGACGTTTCAGCCGGATTAGAGCGGTTTTACGTGTACATCTTCCATCGGTAATATAAACGGAAAATCAGGAACATTTTAGTTAATTCTAATTAAAACACATTGGTTTTTATCATTTGTATTAAAAACAACATTGTCATATGTCTTTTCTTGGATCTAAATAATACGAAATCTCGCTCTATGATTTGAAGTTCAAATCCTCATATATGGTTAAATAGTGATTTTTTCACGTTTTTCATGTAGATTGATATTACGTAAATATATTCATTTTTGCCAATATTTCGATACTATTTCACGTAGTATCACGATATGTGATTTGGCCTTCTAATCTCAGAATTTCGCATAATATTGCATTTTAAGCAAGTTTTCTTGCATTTTGTTTCGTACGAAAAATCATGGAATTTAGCAATATTTTGACGTTTATCATCCCCTTTTCCTTTATGTGATTTAAACAAAATATCATCGAATTAGGCAATATTTGGCCGTTTTTCCACGTTTTTGTGAAATTTCAGTTTATGGGCATTAATTCATTACATATACGATAAAAATGATGCAAACACATAATTATTAGATAATAACCTTAAATACTTCATTTTCAATCAATTATTTGTTTCTCGTTAAAATACTGAGTAAGATATTGAAAAGGGGAGTTCTGTTTTTATTGCGTATATCGACGTTTCAGCCGGAATAGAGCGGTTTTCGTGTATATCTTCCATTGGTAATATAAACGGAAAATCAGGAACATTTTAGTTAATTCTAATGAAAACACATTGATTTTTATCATTTGTATTGGAAACAACATTGTCAAATGTCTTTTCTTGGATCTAAATAATACGAAACCTCCCTCCATGATTTGTAGTTAAAATCCTCAAATATGGTTAAATAGTGACTTTTTTCACGTTTTTCATGTAGTTTGATATTACGTAAATATATTCATTTTTACCAATATTTCGATACTATTTCATGTAGTATCACGATATGTGATTTGGCCTTCAAATCTCAGAATTTTGCATAATATTGCACTTTAAGCAAGTTTTCTTGCATTTTGTTTCGTACGAAAAATCATCGAATTTAGCAATATATTGACGTTTATCATCCCCTTTTCCTTTATGTGATTTAAACAAAATATCATCGAATTAGGCCGTTTTTCCACGTTTTTGTGAATTTTCAGTTTATTGGTATTAATTCATTATATATACTAAAAAAATGATGCAAACACATAATTGATTAGATAATAACCTTAAATACTTCATTTCAATCAACTATTTGTTTCTCGTTAAAATACTGAGTAAGATATTGAAAAGGGGAGAAGTTCTGTTTTTATTGCATATATCGACGTTTCAGCCGGAGTAGAGCGGTTTTCGTGTACATCTTCCATCGGTAATATAAACGGAAAATCTGGAACATTTTAGTTAATTCTAATGAAAACACATTGATTTTTATCATTTGTATTAGAAAAAACATTGTCATATGTCTTTTCTTGGATCTAAATAATACGAAACCTCGCTCTATGATTTGAAGTTATAATCCTCAAATATGGTTAAATTGTGACTTTTTTCACGTTTTTCATGTAGTTTGATATTACGTAAATATATTCATTTTTACCAATATTTCGATACTATTTCATGTCGTATCACGATATGTGATTTGGCCTCCAATTATCAGAATTTCGCATAATATTGCATTTTAAGCAATTTTTCTTGCATTTTATTTCATACGAAAAATCATCAAATTTAGCAATATTTTGATGTTTATCATCCCCTTTTCATTTATGTGATTTAAACATAATATCATCGAATTAGACAATATTTTGACGTTTTTCCACGTTTTTGTGAATTTTCAGTTTATTGGTATTAATTTATTATATATACGATAAAAATGATGCAAATACATAATTGATTAGATAATACCCTTGAATACTTCATTTTCAATCAACTATTTGTTTCTCGTTAAAATACTGTGTCAGATATTGAAAAGGGGAGAAGTTCTGTTTTTATTGCATATATCGACGTTTCAGCCGGAATAGAGCGGTTTTCGTGCATATCTTCCATCAGTAATATAAACGGAAAATCAGGAACATTTTAGTTAATTCTAATTAAAACACATTGATTTTTATCATTTGTATTGGAAACAACATTGTCATATGTCTTTTCTTGAATCTAAAGAATACGAAACCTCGCTCTATGATTTGAAGTTAAAATCCTCAAATATGGTTAAATAGTGACTTTTTTCACGTTTTTCATGTAGTTTGATATTACGTAAATATATTCATTTTTACCAATATTTCGATACTATTTCATGTAGTATCACGATATGTGATTTGGCCTTCATATATCAGAATTTCGCATAATATTGCATTTTAAGCAAGTTTTCTTGCATTTTATTTCATACGAAAAATCATCAAATTTAACAATATTTTGATGTTTATCATCCCCTTTTCCTTTATGTGATTTAAACATAATATCATCGAATTAGGCAATATTTTGACGTTTTTCCACGTTTTTGTAAATTTTCTGTTTATTGTTATTAATTCATTAAATATACGATAAAAATGATGCAAACACATCCCATTGTTATTAATTCATTAAATATACGATAAAAATGATGCAAACACATAATTGATTAGAAATTAACCTTAAATACTTCATTTTCAATCAACCATTTGTTTCTCGTTAAAATACTGAGTAGGATATTGAAAAGGGGAGAAGTTCGGTTTTTATTGCATATACCGACGTTTCAGCCGGATTAGAGCGGTTTTACGTGTACATCTACCATCGGTAATATAAACGGAAAATCAGGAACATTTTAGTTAATTCTGATTAAAACATTGGTTTTTATCATTTGTATTGGAAACAACATTGTCATATGTCTTTTCTTGGATCTAAATAATACGAAACCTCGCTCTATGATTTGAAGTTAAAATCCTCAAATATGGTTAAATAGTGATTTTTTCACGTTTTTCTTGTAGATTGATATTACGTAAATATATTCATTTTTGCCATAATTTCGATACTATTTCATGTAGTATCACGATATGTGATTTGGCCTTCAAATCTCAGAATTTCGCATAATATTGCATTTTAAGCAAGTTTTCTTGCATTTTGTTTCGTACGAAAAATCATCGAATTTAGCAATATTTTGACGTTCATCATCCCCTTTTCTTTTATGTGATTTAAACAAAATATCATCGAATTAGGCAATATTTGGCCGTTTTTCCACGTTTTTGTGAAATTTCAGTTTATGAGCATTAATTCATTACATATACGATAAAAATGATGCAAACACATAATTGATTAGATAATAACCTTAAATACTTCATTTTCAATCAATTATTTGTTTCTCGTTAAAATACTGAATAAGATATTGAAAAGGGGAGAAGTTCTGTTTTTATTGCATATATCGACGTTTCAGCCGGAATAGAGCGGTTTTCGTGTATATCTTCTATTGGTAATATAAACGGAAAATCAGGAACATTTTAGTTAATTCTAATGAAAACACATTGATTTTTATCATTTGTATTGGAAACAACATTGTCATATGTCTTTTCTTGGATCTAAATAATACGAAACCTCGCTCTATGGTTTGAAGTTAAAATCCTCAAATATGGTTAAATAGTGACTTTTTTCACGTTTTTCATGTAGTTTGATATTACGTAAATATATTCATTTTTACCAATATTTCGATACTATTTCATGTAGTATCACGATATGTGATTTGGCCTTCAAATCACATAATTTCGCATAATATTGCATTTTAAGCAAGTTTTCTTGTATTTTGTTTCGTACGAAAAATCATCGAATTTAGCAATATTTTGACGGTTATCATCCCCTTTTCTTTATGTGATTTAAACAAAATGTCATCGAATTAGGCAATATTTTGCCGTTTTTCCACGTTTTTGTGAATTTTCAGTCAATGGGTTCATTATTCATTATATATACGATAAAAATGATGCAAACACATAATTGATTAGATAATAACCTTAAATACTTCATTTTCAATCAATTATTTGTTTCTCGTTAAAATACTGAGTAAGATATTGAAAAGGGGAGAAGTTCTGTTTTTATTGCATATATCGACGTTTCAGCCGGAATAGAGCGGTTTTCGTGTATATCTTCTATTGGTAATATAAACGGAAAATCAGGAACATTTTAGTTAATTCTAATGAAAACACATTGATTTTTATCATTTGTATTGGAAACAACATTGTCAAAAAATATAAATAAACAAAATATCAATATCAAAATATATTTGTTTAAACAAAATATCATCGAATTAGGCAATATTTTGCTGTTTTTCCTCGTTTTTGTGAATTTCCAGTTTATTGTTATTAATTCATTAAATATACGATAAAAATGATACAAACACATAATTGATTAGATAATAACCTTAAATACTTCATTTTCAATCATCTATTTGTTTCTCGTTGAAATACTGAGTAAGATATTGAAAAGGGGAGAAGTTCGGTTTTTATTGCATATATCGACGTTTCAGGCGGAATAGAGCGGTTTTACGTGTACATCTTCCATCGGTAATATAAACGGAAAATCAGGAATATTTTAGTTAATCCTAATGAAAACACAATGATTTTTATCATTTGTATTGGAAACAACATTGTCATATGTCTTTTCTTTGATCTAAATAATACGAAACCTCGCTTTATGATTCGAAGTTAAAATCCACAAATTTGGAATAATAGTGACTTTTTCACGTTTTTCATCTAGTTTGATTTCACGTAAATATATTCATTTATACCAATATTTCGATACTATTTCATGTAGTATCACGATATGTGATTTGGCCTTCATATCTCAGATTTTCGCATAATATTGCATTTTAAGCAAGTTTTCTTGCATTTTGTTTCGTACTAAGCATCATCGAATTTAGCAATATTTTGACGTTTATTATACCCCTTTTCCTTTATGTGATTTAAACAAAATATCATCGAATTAAGCAATATTTTGCCGTTTTTCCACGTTTTTGTGAATTTTCAGTTTATTGGTATTAATTCATTAAATATACGATAAAAATGATGCAAACACGTAATTGATTAGATAATAAACTTAAAAACTTCATCTTCAATCATCTATTTGTTTCTCGTTGAAATACTGAGTAAGATATTGAAAAGGGGAGAAGTTCGGTTTTTATTGCATATATCGACGTTTCAGCCGGAATTGTGCGGTTTTACGTGTACATCTTCCATCGGTAATATAAACGGAAAATCAACTACATTTTAGTTCATTCTAATGAAAACACATTGATTTTTATCATTTGTATTGGAAACAACATTGTCATATGTCTTTTCTAGGGTCTAAATAATACGAAACCTCGCTTTATGATTTGAAGTTAAAATCCTTAAATTTGGTTTAATAGTGACTTTTTTCACGTTTTCCATGTAGTTTGATATTACGTAAATATATTCATTTTTACCAATATTTCGATACTATTTCATGTAGTATCACGATATATGATTTCGCCTTCAAATCTCAGAATTTCGCATAATATTGCATTTTAGGCAAGTTTTCTTGCATTTTGTTTCGTACTATAAATCATCGAATTTAGTAATATTTTGACGTTTATCATCCCCCTTTTCCTTTATGTGATATAAACAAAATATCATCGAATTAGGCAATATTTTGCTGTTTTTCCTCGTTTTTGTGAATTTCCAGTTTATTGTTATTAATTCATTAAATATACGATAAAAATGATGCAAACACGTAATTGATTAGATAATAAACTTAAAAACTTAATCTTCAATCATCTATTTGTTTCTCGTTGAAATACTGAGTAAGATATTGAAAAGGGGAGAAATCGGTTTTCATTGCATATATCGACGTTTCAGCCGGAATTGTGCGGTTTTACATGTACATCTTCCGTCGGTAATATAAACGGAAAATCAGGAACATTTTAGTTAATTCTATTGAAAACACATTGATTTTTATCATTTGTATTGGAAAATTTTTTTCATATGTCTTTTCTTGTATCTAAATAATACGAAACCTCGCTTTATGATTCGAAGTTAAAATCCTTAAATTTGGTTTAATAGTGACTTTTTTCACGTTTTTCATATAGTTTGATATTACGTAAATATATTCATTTTTACCAATATTTCGATACTTTTTCATGTAGTATCGCGATATGTGATTTCGCCTTCAAATCTCAGAATTTCGCATAATATTGCATTTTAAGCAAGTTTTCTTGCATTTTGTTTCGTACTATAAATCATCGAATTTAGTAATATTTTGACGTTTATCATCCCCCTTTTCCATTATGTGATATAAACAAAATATCATCGAATTAGGCAATATTTTGCTGTTTTTCCACGTTTTTGGGAATTTCCAGCTTATTGTTATTAATTCATTATATATATGATAAAAATGATACAAACACATAATTGATTAGATAATAACCTTAATTACTTCATTTTCAATCATCTTTTTTTTTCTCTTTGATATACTGAGTAAGATATTGAAAAGGGGAGAAGTTCGGTTTTTATTGCATATATCGACGTTTCAGCCGGAATAAAGCGGTTTTACTTGTACATCTTCCATCAGTAATATTAACGGAAAATCAGGAACATTTTAGTTAATTCTAATGAAAACACATTGATTTTTATCATTTGTATTGGAAACAACATTGTCATATGTCTTTTCTTGGATCTAAATAATACGAAACCTCGCTTTATGATTCGACGTTAAAATCCACAAATTTGGACGAATAGTGACTTTTTTAACGTTTTTCATCTAGTTTGATATTACGTAAATATATTCATTTTTACCAATATTTCGATACTATTTCATGTAGTATCACGATGTGATTTGGCCTTCATATCTCAGATTTTCGCATAATATTGCATTTTAAGCAACTTTTCTTGCATTTTGTTTCGTACTAAACATCATCGAATTTAGCAATATTTTGACGTTTATCATCCCCTATTCCTTTATTTTGTTTCCTTTACGTTTCCATACGTCATTTTGTTTCCTTTGCGAAACAAAATGCAAGAAAACTTTCTTAAAATGCAATATTATGCGAAATTCTGTGATTTGAAGGCGAAATCACATATCGTGCTACTACGTGAAAAAGTATCGAAATTATGGTAAAAATGAAAATATTTACGTAATATCAAACAACATGAAAAACGTAAAAAAGTCACTATTAAACCAAATTTAAGGATTTTAACTTCGAATCATAAAGCGAGGTTTCGTATTATTCAGATCTAAGAAAAGACATATAACAATGTTGTTTCCAATACAAATGATAAAAATCAATGTGTTTTCATTAGATTGAACTAAAATGTTCCTGAATTTCCGTTTATATTACCGATGGAAAATGTACACGTAAAACCGCACAATTCCGGCTGAAACGTCGATATATGCAATAAAAACCGAACTTCTCCCCTTTTCAATATCTTACTCAGTATTTCAACGAGAAACAAATAGTTGATTGAAAATGAGGTATTTAAGATTAATTTCTAATCAATTACGTGTTTGCATCATTTTTATCGTATATTTAATGTATTAATAACAATAAACTGAAAATTCACAAAACCGTTGAAAAACGGCAAAATATTGCCTAATTCGATGATATTTTGTTTAAATCACATAAAGGAAAAGGGTGATGATAAACGTCAAAATATTGCTAAATTCGATGATGTTTAGTACGAAACAAAATACAAGAAAACTTGCTAAAATGCAATATTTTGCGAAAATTTGAGATATGAGGGCCAAATCACATATCCTGACACTACATGAAATAGTATCGAAATATTGGTAAAAATGAATATATTTACGTAATATCAAACTACATGAAAAACGTGAAAAAAGTCAATATTATTTCAAATTTGAGGATTTTAACTTCGAATCATAGAGCGAGGTTTCGTATTATTTAGATCCAAGAAAAGACATATGAGAATGTTGTTTCCAATACAAATGATAAAAATCAATGTGTTTTCATTAGAATTAACTAAAATGTTCCTGATTTTTCGTTTATATTACCGATGGAAGATGTACATGTAAAACCGTTCTATTCCGGCTGAAACGTCGATATATGCAATAAAAACCGAACTTCTCCCGTTTTCAATATCTTACTCAGTATTTCAACGAGAAACAAATAGATGATTGAAAATGAAGTATTTAAGGTTATTATCTAATCAATTATGTGTTTGTATCCTTTTTATCGTATATTTAATGAATTAATACCAATAAACTGGAAATTCACAAAAACGTGGAAAAACAGCAAAATATTGCCTAATTCGATGATATTTTGTTGATATTTTGTCTGGCAGGAAGGCAGGCAGACAAGCAGGCAGGCTGAAAGAAAATGGAATGACAAATGATTACAGACATTTTCTTCACAGACGGTAAAAACTATTATAATCACATTTACACATTTCAATGTGCGACATTCTTACACACACACACACACACACACACACACACACACACACACACTCATAGGTTTGTATGTGTCATCTAATCATCAACCTGTCACCTAATCAAACCTGAACACCGTAACCTAAAACCTAACCTAACCTGTAAGCCAAACTAACCTAAAACTGCATAATGGAGTTTACTCACACATACCAGCCATTTCTCCATTAATGATAGTGCTTATAGCAACTATTTAGTCAAACCAACAACAAATGGAGTGTTTCTCTAAAATGGAAATGTTGGGATGCTATTGATCTCGCACAAATTGCATGCAAATGCCACCAACCTACCGGTAATTAAAGAACCTAAGCAAATCTCTTCAAACATAAATGGCCTTGGCATAAATTCAAATAATTTAAAAGTAAAAATAATCTAAAGTGGCCAAATTTTAGGTCTTAGATATGCTCTCTTAGGCATCATTTAGTCAACACATGTAAAATCACTGACTCGTGGAACAAGCAGTTTATATATATACATATGTTAGGCTTATAACACCTATTCCACAAGGTCCAACTAGTGACTAACCCTCACTCACTCACAAGGATGCAAGTAACTCACTATTTACTTCTAGGTGAATAAAGGCATTGGGTGAAAGGAAACGCTACCAACAATTACAACCCTGTCCGACCGGGATTCGAACCCTTGAATCCCCGATTGTGAGACAAGAAGGAACAAGTTATTAATTTATGTGTACTTACCTATGTGTGAGTACACAAATAGATCCAATTCATGCTTTAATGCTAATAATTTAAAAATTTAATAATTTAATTTAAATTAATAATTTAATGCACATTAATGCTCGATCCAGCAAGATAGACATTAATCTTGGAGTCTGTCCTTTTAGCCGTTGGTTGTTTAAAGCACTGACTTATTTCCCAACCTAACCTAAACCTAAACCTAACCTAACCTGTAACCTAAACTAACCTAAAACTGCCTAATGGAGTTAATGACTTTATTATTTTTAACCTATAGTTACCAAAAGTGTATAAAGCGAGGAACAAGGAACAAGTTAAGGAACAATTTTAAATTTATTTAATATAGTCTATTTTTTAAAATAATTTTCTTTAATATAGTTTACATTGCACAAGGATGCAAGTAACTCACTATTTACTTCTAGGTGAATAAAGGCATTGGGTGAAAGGAAACGCTACCAACAATTACAACCCTGTCCGACCGGGATTCGAACCCTTGAATCCCCGATTGTGAGACGAAAAGGAACAAGTTATTCATTTATGTGTACTCACCTATGTGTGAGTAAACAAATAGATCCAATTCATGCTTTAATGCTAATAATTTAAAAATTTAATAATTTAATTTAAATTAATAATTTAATGCACATTAATGCTCGATCCAGCAAGATAGAGCATTAATCTTGGAGTCTGTCCTTTTAGCCGTTGGTTGTTTAAAGCACTGACTTATTTCCCAACCTAACCTAAACCTAAACCTAACCTAACCTGTAACCTAAACTAACCTAAAACTGCCTAATGGAATTAATGACTTTATTATTTTTAACCTATAGTTACCAAAGGTGTATAAAGGGAGGAACAAGGAACAAGTTAAGGAACAATTTTAAATTTATTTAATATAGTCTATTTTTTTAAATAATTTTCTTTAATATAGTTCACATTAATGTTATAAAGGTTTATGAACTTTAAAAAAGGTTGGTTATATTAGGTAAGGTTAGGTTAGTTTAGGTTGGTTAGGTTGGTTAAACCTAATGACACTACGCAATACTAATGAAACCTACGCTAACCTAACAACAGAAAATAAACCTCCTTCCTTCCCTCCCTAGATTTAAACTCATTTAAATTAAGACTAATCTTAACTAGATTTCTAACTTAAATTAAATTGAGTTAAATTAATTTAAATTGATTTAATTGTAATTAATAAAACTGATAATTGAAATACCCTCCCTCTCTCCCTTCCTCCCTCCCTCCCTCCCTATAAAGGGAGGAATAAGGAACAAGTTAAGGAACAATTTTAAATTTATTTAATATAGTCTATTTTTTTTAAATAATTTTCTTTAATATAGCGTATTAATAGCGTATAAAGGTTTATGAACTTTAAAAAAGGTTGGTTATATTAGATAAGGTTAGGTTAGTTTAGGTTGGTTAGGTTGGTTAAACCTAATGATACTACGCAATACTAATGAAACCTACGCTAACTTAACAACTGAAAATAAACCTCCCTCCTTCCCTCCCTAGATTTAAACTCATTTAAATTAAGACTAATCTTAATTAATTAAATCTTAATTTCTAACTTAAATTAAATTGAGTTAAATTAATTTAAATTGATTTAATTGTAATTAATAAAACTGATAATTGAAATACCTTGATAATTGAAAATAACATAATTAAATTGAGTTAAATTAATTTAAATTGATTTAATTGTAATTAATAAAACTGATAATTGAAATACCCTCCCTCTCTCCCTTCCTCCCTCCCTCCCTCTCTTCCTCCCTCCCTTCCGTCCCCCTGTTACCTGTGACACGAACCTATCCGTGTATCTTAGGGATTTCCGTGTATCTTATCATATGGGATTTCGTAACCGTAATGTTACACGGACTGTGTATCCAAGGATACACAGACACGTGTATCCATGGGGTTCTGGGGTCCAGGAAGCCATTTGTGTCCCCTCAAATTGCCTCCCATATCCTTATTCCCACCTACCTAGGTTCGAATCCCGTATCACACGGATTCACGGATCACACGGAAATGTATCCGTGTGATCAAATCGTGTGACTATCTGTGCTTGTCTGTGATACACGGACATGTATCCAAGGATACACAGACACGTGTATCCATGGAGTTCTGGGACCAGGAAGCCATTTGTGTCGACCCAAATTGCCTCCATTCTCCCCACCTGAAATCCAGGTGAATTGAAAGACCTGCCCGAGGTCAGTGCATCCAGGTATCCGTCCGTGGGCTCCCGGATTTCAACCCTTCCCCACATTCCAAGGGAGCAGTCAATCAATCTTCGGCTATCCAGAGAATCTATCGAAACTGATGCTCCTACAGGAGAGGACATCACAGAAATCTATCTGTGCCCTGTAGTTGCATCCGTTGCGACAGGCTCGAACGCAGGTCTATCCGGATTAGGAACATGTTCTATCCGACTAAGCCGCGCTGCAGTTGCCTTCTGAAAAAAATTTGGCACCTGTATTTATACCTTGGAGCAAGCAGGGTTAGTTAGTGTCTATTTATAAACAATTGCAATGATTGCAGTGTCATGTATGAATGAATATAGGAGAATTTAGGCTAACTGACTGACATGTGAATGTTTAAAAGGGTGTAATAATTAATATTTACTGTTGTATGTCCAAATGAGGTGAACGGTTTGGCTGGGTAAATAAAGCGTTTTCGTCGCCATTTTCTGTTTGACGGGATGGAGAGGGGAGGGGGGTAACACTAGGGGGGGAATAGGGGGAGGGATACATGCACAGAGCCATAATTTGGCTCCAAAATATGGCTCAAGGGTCGAATTTGGGATGTTTGGGATATTTTGAAAACTACAGGGGGGTTGGGCAATATGTGACCCATCGCAGCTCTCAGTAATTGGCATATTTTCGGTATAAATAGTCGTAATTTTTAAACTGCGAATATGTTCAGAGAGCTAGAATTTGGCTCCCAAATATGGCTCAAGCGTCGAATTTGGGAAGTTTGGGAAGTTTTTAAAAATTGCAGGCTGGGTTTGGGCAAAATGTGACTCATCGCCTCTCACAGTAATTGGCTTATTTTCGTAATAAAATTCGTATTTTCAAACTGCGAATCCGTGCAGAGAGCTAGAATTTGGCTCCAAAATATGGCTCAAGTGTCGAATTTGGGAAGTTTGGGATATTTTGAAAACTGCAGTGGGGGGGGGGGGGCAAAATGTGACCCATCGCCGCTCTAGGTAATTGGCATATTTTCGGTATAAAATGTCGTAATTTTAAACTTGTAATATGTGCAGAGAGCAAGAATTTGGTTACAAAATATGGCTGAAGGGTCGAATTTGGGATGCTTGGGATATTTTGAAAACTACAGGGAGGGTTTGGGCAAAATGTGATCCTTCGCCGCTTTCAGTAATTGGCATATTTTCGGTATAAAAATTCGTAATTTCAAACTGCGAATACATGCAGAAAGCCAGAATTTGGCTCTAAAATATTGCTCAAGGGTCGAATTTGGGATGTTTGGGAGATTTTAAAAACTGCAGAGAGGGTTTGGGCAAAATGTGACCCATCGCTGCTCTCAGTAATTGGCATATAGTCGGTATAAAAAATCGTAATTTTAAACTGCGAATACTTGCAGAGAGCCAGAATTTGGCTCCAAAATATGGGTCAAGCGTCGAATTTGGGATGTTTGGGATTTTTTGAAAACTGCAGGCGGGGATTGTGCAAAATGTGACCTATCGCCGCTCTCAGTAATTGGCATACTTTTGGTATAAAAATTCGTAGTTTCAAACTGCGAATATGTGCAGAGAGCCAGAATTTGGCTCCAAAATATGGCTCAAGGGTCGAATTTGGGATGTTTCGGATATTTTGAAAACTGCAGGGAGAGTTTGGGAAAAATGTGATCCATCACCGCATTCAGTTATTGGCATATTTTCGGTATAAAAAGTTGTAATATGAAACTGCGAATACGTGCAGAAAGCAAAAATTTTGGCTCCAAAATATGGCTCAAGGGTTGAGTTTGGGATGTTTGGGATATTTTGCAAACCGCAGGGGGGTTTGGGCAAAATGTGACCCATTGCCGCTCTAAGAAATTGGCGTATTTTGGAATAAAAATTGACAGTGAAGAGTGATGCAGGCTCAAGAGAGTGATGCAGAGGTTCAAGAGAGTGATGCAGAGGATCAAGAGAGTGATGCAGAGGCTCGAGAGAGTGATGCAGAGGCCTCAAGAGAGGGATTCAGAGGCTTAAGAGAGTGATGCAGAGCCTCAAGAGAGTTATGCAGAGGCTCAAGAGAGTGATGCGGAGGCTTACGAGAGTGATGCAGATGATCAAGAGAGGGATGCAGAGGCTTAAGGGAGTGATGCAGAGGCTGAAGAGAGTGTTGCAGAGGCTTAAGAGAGGGATGCAGAGGCTCAAGCGAGTGATGCAGAGGATCAAGAGAGTTATGCAGAGGCAAAAGAGAGTGATGCAGAGGCTTAAGAGAGGGATGCAGAGGCTCATGAGAGGGATGTAGAGGCTCTAGAAAGTGATGCAGAATCTCAAGAGAGTGATGCAGAGGCTCAAGAGAGGGATGCAGAAGCTAAAGAGAGTGATTCAGAGGATTACGAGAGTGATGCAGAGGATCAAGAGAGTGATGCAGAGGCTCGAGAGAGTGATGCAGAGGCCTCAAGAGATGGATTCAGAGGCTTAAGAGAGTGATGTAGAGGCGGAAGAGAGTGTTGCAGAGGCTCAAGAGCGGGATGCAGAGGCTCAAGAGAGTTATGCAGAGGCTCAAGAGAGTGATGCGGAGGCTTACGAGAGTGATGCAGATGATCAAGAGAGGGATGCAGAGGATTAAGGGAGTGATGCAGAGGCTGAAGAGTGTTGCAGTGGCTTAAGAGAGGGATGCAGAGGCTCAAGCGAGTGATGCAGAGGCTCAAGAGAGTTATGCAGAGGCTCAAGAGAGTGATGCAGAGGCTTAAGAGAGGGATGCAGAGGCTCAAGAGAGGGATGTATAGGCTCAAGAAAGTGATGCAGAATCTCAAGAGAGTGATGCAGAGGCTCAAGAGAGGGATGCAGAAGCTCAAGAGAGTGATTCAGAGGCTTACAAGAGTGATGCAGAGGCTTAAGAGAGCGATGCAGAGGCTCAAAAGAGGGACAGCATCTCTCTTGGCAGAGGCTCAAAAGAGAGGCATCCCTCTCTTGAGCCTCTGCATCACTCTCTTGAGCCTCTGCATCACCCTTTTAAGCCTCTGCATCCCTCTTTTGAGCCTCTGCATCACTTTCTTAAGCCTCTCTCCTGAGCCTCTGCATCACTCTCTTGAGCGTCTGCATCACTCTCTTAAACCTCTGCATCCCTCTCTTGATCCTCTGCATCACTCTCTTGAGCCTCTGCATCATTCTCTTGAGCTTCTGCATCCCTCTCTTAAGCCTCTACATTATTCTCTTGAGCCTCTGCATTACTCTCTTGAGCCTCTGCATCACTGTCTAAAGCCTCTGCATCTCTCTCTCCAGCCTCTGCACCCCTCTATTAAGCCTCTGAATCACTCTCTTAAACCTCTGCATCATTCTATTGAGCTTCTGCATCATTCTCTTGAGCCTCTGCATCCCTCTCTTAAGCCTCTGCATCATTCTCTTGATCCTCTGCATCATTTTCTTGAGCCTCTGCATCATTCTCTTGAGCCTCTGCATCCCTCTCCTAAAAGCCTCTACACCATTCTCTTGAGCCTCTGCATCCCTCTCTTGAGCCTCTGCATCACTCTCAAGTACCTCTGCATCTTTCTCTTGTGCCTCTGCATCACTCACTTTAGCCTCTGCATCCCTCTCTTGAGCCTCTGCATCACTCTCGTGATCCTCTGCATCACACGTTTTAGCCTCGGCATCATTCTCTTGAGCCTCAGCATCCCTCTCTTAAGCCTCTGCATCACTCTCTGAAGCCTCTGCATCACTCTCGTAAGCCTCTGCATCACTCTCTTAAGCCTCTGCATCACTCTCGTAAACCTCTGAATCACTCTCTTGAGCCTCTCTATCATTCTCTTGAGCCCCTGCATCCCTCTATTGAGCCTCTGCATCTCTCGTTTGAGCCTCTGCATCACTTTCTTAAGCCTCTGCATCTCTTTCTTGAACCTCTGCATCTCTCTCTTGAACTCCTGCATCCCTCTCATGAGCCTTTACATCCCTCTCTTGAGCCTTTGCATCACTCGCTTATGCCTCTGCATCCCTCTCTTGTGCCTCTGCATCCCTTTCTTAAGCCTCTGCATCACTCTCTTAAGCCTCTGCATCACTCTCCTAAGCCTCTGAATCACTCTCTTCAGCCTCTGCATCCCTATCTTGAGCCTCTGCATCACTCTCTTTAGCCTCTGCATCCCTCTCCTAAAAGCTTCTACATTATTCTCTTGAGCCTCTGCGTCCCTCTCTTGAGCCTCTGCATCACTCTCTTGAGATTCTGCATCACTCTCTTGAGCCTCTACATCCCTCTCTTGAGCCTCTGCATCCCTCTCTTGAGCCTCTGCATCACTCTCTTGATCCTCTGCATCACTCTCTTGAGCCTCTGCATCACTTTCTTGAGCCTCTGCATCACTCTCTAGAGCCTCTGCATCACTCTCTTCAGCCTCTGCAGCACTCTCTTAAGCCTCTGCTTCCCTCTCTTGATCCTCTGCATCACTCTCCTGAGCCTCTGCATCACTCTCTTAAGCCTCTGCATCACTCTCGTAAGCCTCTGAATCACTCTCTTGATCCTCTGCATTACTGTCTTGAGCCCCTGCATCCCTCTCTTGAGCCTCTGCATCACTCTCTTGAGCCTCTGCATTACCCTTTTAAGCCTCTGCATTCCTCTTTTGAGCCTCTGCATCACTCTCTTCAGCCTCTGCAGCACTCTCTTAAGCCTCTGCTTCCCTCTCTTGATCCTCTGCATCACTCTCCTGAGCCTCTGCATCACTCTCTTAAGCCTCTGCATCACTCTCGTAAGCCTCTGAATCACTCTCTTGATCCTCTGCATTACTGTCTTGAGCCCCTTCATCCCTCTCTTGAGCCTCTGCATCACTTTCTTGAGCCTCTGCATCACCCTTTTAAGCCTCTGCATCCCTCTTTTGAGCCTCTGCATCACTTTCTTAAGCCTCTCTCCTGAGCCTCTGCATCACTCTCTTCAGCCTCTGCATCACTCTCTTAAGCCTCTGCATCCCTCTCTTGATCCTCTGCATCACTCTCTTGAGCCTCTGCATCATTCTCTTGAGCCTCTGCACCCCTCTCTTAAGCCTCTACATCATTCTCTTGAGCCTCTGCATTACTCTCTTGAGCCTCTGCATCCCCTCTATTAAGCCTGTGCATCACTCTCTTTAGCCTCTGCATCACTCTATTGAGCATCGGCATCCCTCTCTTAAGCCTCTACATCATTCTCTTGAGCCTCTGTGTCTCTCTCTTCAGCCTCTGCATCCCCTCTATTAAGCCTGTGCATCACACTCTTAAGCCTCTGCATCACTCTATTGAGCATCTGCATCATTTTTCTGAGCGTCTGCATCCCTCTCTTAAGCTTCTACACCATTCTCTTGATCCTCTGCATCACTCTCTTGAGCCTCTGCATCATTCTCTTGAGCCTCTGCATCCCTCTCCTAAACCTCTACATCATTCTCTTGAGACTCTGCATCCGTCCCTTGAGCCTCTGCATCACTCTCAAGTGCCTCTGCATCTTTCTCTTGTGGCTCTGTATCACTCACTTTAGCCTCTGCATCCCTCTCTTGAGCCTCTGCATCAAACTCGTGATCCTCTGCATCACTCTTTTGAGCCTCTGCATCACTCTCTTGAGCCTCTGCATCCCTCTCTTAAGCCTCTGCATCATTCTCTTGATCCTCTGCATCATTTTCTTGAGCCTCTGCATCATTCTCTTGAGCCTCTGCATCCCTCTCCTAAAAGCCTCTACATCATTCTCTTGAGCCTCTGCATCCCTCTCTTGAGCCTCTGCATCACTCTCAAGTGCCTCTGCATCTTTCTCTTGTGCCTCTGCATCACTCACTTTAGCCTCTGCATCCCTCTCTTGAGCCTCTGCATCACTCTCGTGATCCTCTGCATCACTCGTTTTAGCCTTGGCATCATTCTCTTGAGCCTCAGCATCCCTCTCTTAAGCCTCTGCATCACACTCTTAAGCCTCTGAATCACTCTCATGAGCCTCTCCATCCCTCTCTTGAGCCTCTGCATCACTCTCTTAAGCCTCTGCATCACTCTCTTAAGCCTCTGCATCACTCTCGTAAACCTCTGAATCACTCTCTTGAGCCTCTATATCATTCTCTTGAGCCCCTGCATCCCTCTATTGAGCCTCTGCATCTCTCTTTTGAGCCTCTGCATCACTTTCTTAAGCCTCTGCATCCCTTTCTTGAACCTCTGCATCTCTCTCTTGAACTCCTGCATCCCTCTCATGAGCCTTTACATCCCTCTCTTGAGCCTTTGCATCACTCGCTTATGCCTCTGCATCACTCTCTTTAGCCTCTGCATCCCTCTCTTGAGCCTCTGCATCACTCTCTTGAGATTCTGCATCACTCTCTTGAGCCTCTACATCCCTCTCCTGAGCCTCTGCATCCCTCTCTTGAGCCTCTGCATCACTCTCTTGATCCTCTGCATCACTCTCTTGAGCCTCTGCATCACTTTCTTGAGCCTCTGCATCACTCTCTAGAGCCTCTGCATCACTCTCTTCAGCCTCTGCAGCACTCTCTTAAGCCTCTGCTTCCCTCTCTTGATCCTCTGCATCACTCTCCTGAGCCTCTGCATCACTCTCTTAAGCCTCTGCATCACTCTCGTAAGCCTCTGAATCACTCTCTTGATCCTCTGCATTACTGTCTTGAGCCCCTGCATCCCTCTCTTGAGCCTCTGCGTCACTCTTTTGAGCCTCTGCATCACCCTTTTAAGCCTCTGCATCCCTCTTTTGAACCTCTGCATCACTTTCATAAGCCTCTCTCCTGAGCTTCTGCATCACTCTCTTCAGCCTCTGCATCACTCTCTTAAGCCTCTGCATCCCTCTCTTGATCCTCTGCATCACTCTCTTGAGCCTCTGCATCATTCTCTTGACCCTCTGCATCCCTCTCTTAAGCCTCTACATCATTCTCTTGAGCCTCTGCATTACTCTCTTGAGCCTCTGCATCCCCTCTATTAAGCCTGTGCATCACTCTCTTAAGCCTCTGCATCACTCTATTGAGCATCTACATCCCTCTCTTAAGCCTCTACATCATTCTCTTGAGCCTCTGCGTCTCTCTCTTCAGCCTCTGCATCCCCTCTATTAAGCCTGTGCATCACTCTCTTAAGCCTCTGCATCACTCTATTGAGCATCTGCATCATTTTCCTGAGCCCTGCATCCCTCTCTTAAGCTTCTACATCATTCTCTTGATCCTCTGCATCACTCTCAAGTGCCTCTGCATCTTTCTCTTGTGCCTCTGTAACACTCACTTTAGCCTCTGTATCCCTCTCTTGAGCCTCTGCATCACTCTCGTGATCCTCTGCATCACTCTTTTGATCCTCTGCATCATTCTCTTGAGCCTCTGCATCCCTCTCTTAAGCCTCTGCATCACACTCTTAAGCCTCTGAATCACTCCCTTGAGCCTCTTAATCCCTCTCTTGAGCCTCTGCATCACTCTCTTAACCCTCTGCATCACTCTCGTAAGCCTCTGAATCATTCTCTTGAGCCTCTGCATCCCTCTCTTGAGCCTCTGCATCACTCTCTTCAGCCACTGCATCCCTCTCTTGAGCCTCTGTATCACTCTCTTGAGATTCTGCATCACTTTCTTGAGCCTCTACATCCCTCTCTCGAGCCTCTGCACCCCTCTCTTAAGCCTCTGCATCACTCTCTTGAGCATCTGCATAACTCTCTTGAGCCTCTACATCACTCTCTTGAGCCTCTGCATCCCTCTCTTAAGCCTCTGCAACACTCTCTTCAGCCTCTGTATCACTCCCTTAAGCCTCTGCATCCCTCTCTTGATCATCTGCATCTCTCTCGTAAGCCTCCGCATCACTCACTTGAGCCTCTGCATAACTCTCTTGAGTCTCTGCATCAATCTTTAGAGCCTCTGCATCCCTCTCTTGAGCCACTGCAACACTCTCTTCCGCCTCTGCATCACTCTCTTATGCCTCTGAATCCCTCTCTTGAGGCCTCTGCATCACTCTCTTGATCCTCTGCATCACTCTCTTGAGCCTCTGCATCACTCTCTTGACCCTCTGCATCACTCTCTTGATCCTCTGCATCACTCTCTTGAGCCTCTGCATCCCACTCTTGAAGTCCTGTATCTCTCTCATGAGCCTCTGCATCCCTCTCTTCAGCCTTTGCATCACTCTCGTAAGCCTCTGCATCCCTCTCTTGAGCCTCTGCATCACTCTCAAGAGCCTCTGCATCCCTCTCTTGTGCCTCTGCATCCCTCACTTGAGCCTCTGCATCCCTCTCTTGAGCCTCTGCATCTCTCTCTTGGGCCACTGCATCCCTCTCTTGAGCCTCCGCGTCTCTCTTTTAAGCCTCTGCATCACTCTGTTAAGCCTCTGCATCACTCTCTCAAGCCTCTGAACCACTCTCTTGAGCGTCTGCATAACTCTCTTGAGCCCCTGCATCCCTCTCTCAACTCTCTGCATCACTCTCTTGAGCCTCTGCATTACTCTCTTGAGCCCCTGCATCCCTCTTTTGAGCCTCTGCATCACTCTCTTGAGCCTCTGCATCACCCTTTTAAGCCTCTGCATCCCTCTTTTGAGCCTCTGCATCACTTTCTTAAGCCTCTCTCCTGAGCCTCTGCATCACTCTCGTGAACCTCTGCATCACTCTCAAGAGCCTATGCATCCCTCTCTTGTGCCTCTGCATCCCTCTCTTGAGCCTCTGCATCACTCCCTTAAACCTCTGCGTCCCTCTCTTAATCATCAGCATCACTCTCGTAAGCCTCCGCATCACTCTCTTGAGCCTCTGCATAACTCTCTTGAGCCTCTGCATCACTCTCTAGAGCCTCTGCATCCCTCTCCTGAGCCTCTGCAACACTCTCTTCCGCCTCTGCATCACTCTCTTAAGCCTCAGAATCCCTCTCTTGAGGCCTCTGCATCACTCTCCTAAGCCTCTGCATCACTCTCTTGATCCTCTGCATCACTCTCTTGAACCTCTGCATCCCTCTCTTGAAGTCCTGCATCTCTCTCATGAGCCTCTGCATCCCTCTCTTCAGCCTTTGCACCACTCTCTTAAGCCTCTGCATTCCTCTCTTGAGCCTCTGCATCACTCTCAAGAGCCTCTGCATCCCTCTCTTGTGCCTCTGCATCCCTCACTTGAGCCTCTGCATCCCTCTCTTGAGCCTCTGCATCCCTCTCTTGGGCCTCTGCATCCCTCTCTTCAGCCTTTGCACCACTCTCTTAAGCCTCTGCATCACTCTCTTAAGCCTCTGCATCACTCTCTCAAGCCTCTGCATCCCTCTTTTAAGCCTCTGCATCACTTTCTTAAGCCTCTCCCTTGAGCCTCTGCATCACTCTCTTGATCCTCTGCATCACTCTCTTAAGCGTCTGCATCCCTCTCTTGATCCTCTGCATCACTCTCTTAAGCCTCTGCATCATTCTCTTGAGCCTCTGCATCCCACTCTTAAGCCTCTACATCATTCTCTTGAGCCTCTGCATTACTCTCTTGAGCCTCTGCATCACTGTCTAAAGCCTCTGAATCTCTCTCTTCAGCCTCTGCATCCCCTCTATTAAGCCTCTGCATCACTCTCTTAAATTAAGCCTCTGCATCACTCTCTTAAATTAAGTCTCTGCATCACTCTATTGAGCTTATGAATCACTCTCTTGAGCCTCTACATCCTTCTCTTGAGCCTCTGCATCACTCTCTTAAGCCTCTGCAACACTCTCTTCAGCCAATTCATCACTCTCTTAAGCCTCTGCATCCCTCTCTTGAGCCTGTGCATCACTCTCAAGAGCCTCTGCATCCCTCTCTTGTGCCTGCGCATCCCTCACTTGAGCCTCTGCATCCCTCTCTTGAGCCTCTGCATCCCTCTCTTGGGCCACTGCATCCCTCTCTTGAGCCTCCGCATCTCTCTTTTAAGCCTCTGCATCACTCTCTTAAGCCTCTGCATCACTCTCTCAAGCCTCTGCATCCCTCTTTTGAGCCTCTGCATCACTTTCTTAAGCCTCTCTCTTAAGCCTCTGCATCACTCTCTTGATCCTCTGCATCACTCTCATAAGTTTCTGCATCCCTCTCTTGAGCCTCGGCATCACTCTCTTCTGCCTCTTCATCCCTCTCTTAAGCCTCTGCAACACTCTCTTCAGCCTCTGCATCCCTCCCTTAAGCCTCTGCATCCCTCTCTTGATCATCTGCATCCCTCTCGTAAGCCTCCACATCACTCTCGAGCCTCGGCATAACTCTCTTGAGCATCTGCATCACTCTCTAGAGCCTCTGCATCCCTCTCCTGAGCCTCTGCAACACTCTTTTAAGCCTTTGAATCCCTCTCTTGAGGCCTCTGCATCACTCTCTCTCTCTCTCATTTTTATCGTTTATTTAATGAATTAATAAAAATAAACTGAAAATTCACAAAACCGTTGAAAAACAGCAAAATATTGTCTAATTCGGTGATATTTTGTTTATATCACATAAAGGAAAAGGGGGATGATAATCGTTAAATATAACTAAATTCGATGATTTATAGTACGAAACAAAATGCAAGAAAACTTGCTTAAAATGCAATATTATGCGAAATTCTGAGATTTGAAGGCCAAATCACATATCGTGATACTACATGAAAAAGTATCGAAATAATGGTAAAAATGAATATATTTACGTAATATCAAACTACATGAAAAACGTGAAAAAAGTCACTATTAAACCAAATTTAAGGATTTTAACTTCGAATCATAAAGCGAGGTTTCGTATTATTTAGATCTAAGAAAAGACATGAAAATGTTGTTGGAAAATGTACACGTAAAACCGCACAATTCCGGCTGAAACGTCGATATATGCAATAAAAACCGAACTTCTCCCCTTTTCAAAATCTTACTCAGTATTTCAACGAGAAACAAATAGATGATTGAAATTGAAGTATTTAAGGTTATTATCTAATCAATTATGTGTTTGTATCATTTTTATCGTATATTTAATGAATTAATAACAATAAACTGGAAATTCACAAAAACGTGGAAAAACAGCAAAATATTGCATAATTCGATGATATTTTGTTTATATCACATAAAGGAAAAGGGGGATGATAAACGTCAAATAATTACTAAATTCGATGATTTATAGTACGAAACAAAATGCAAGAAAACTTGCTTAAAATGCAATATTATGCGAAATTCTGAGATTTGAAGGCGAAATCACATATCGTGATACTATATGAAAAAGTATTGAAATATTGGTAAAAAATGAATATATTTACGTAATATCAAACTACATGAAAAACGTGAATTTATTTTATTTTACCTTCGAATCATAAAGCGAGGTTTCGCATTAGTTAGATCAAAGAAAAGACATATGACAATGTTGTTTCCTATACAAATGATAAAAATCAATGTGTTTTCATTAGAATTAACTAAAATGTTCCTGATTTTCCGTTTATATTACCGATGGAAGATGTACACGTAAAACCGCAAAATTCCAGCTGAAACGTCGATATATGCAATAAAAACCGTTTTCTCCCCTTTTCAATATCTTACTCAGTATTTCAACGAGAAACAAATAGATGATTGAAGATGAAGTATTTAAGTTTATTATTCAATCAATTACGTGTTTGCATCATTTTTGAGCCTCTGCAACACTCTCTTGAGATTCTGCATCACTCTCTTGAGCCTCTTCATCCCTCTCTTGAACCTCTGCATCCCTCTCTTAAGCCTCTGCATCACTCTCTTGAGCCTCTGCATAGCTCTCTTGAGCCTCTGCATCACTCTCTTGAGCCTCTGCATCACTCTCTTAAGCCTCTGCAACACTCTCTTCAGCCTCTGCATCACTCCCTTAAGCCTCTGCATCCCTCTCTTGATCATCTGCATCCCTCTCGTAAGCCTCCGCATCACTCTCTTGAGCCTCTGCATAACTCTCTTGAGCCTCTGCATCACTCTCTAGAGCCTCTGCATCCCTCTCTTGAGCCTCTGCAACACTCTCTTCCGCCTCTGCACCACTCTCTTAAGCCTCTGAATCCCTCTCTTGAGGCCTCTGCATCACTCTTTCGAGCCTCTGCATCACTCTCTTGATGAGCCTCTGCATCTCTCGCTTGGGCCACTGCATCCCTCTCTTGAGCCTCCGCATCTCTGTTTTAAGCCTTTGCATCACTCTGTTAAGCCTCTGCATCACTCTCTCAAGCCTCTGAATCACTCTCTTGAGCCTCTGCATAACTCTCTTGAGCCCCTGCATCCCTCTCTCAACTCTCTGCATCACTCTCTTGAGCCTGTGCATCACCCTCATAAGCCTCTGCATTACTCTCTTGAGCCTCTGCATCCCTCTCCTAAGCGTCTGCCTCACTCTCTTAAGCCTCTGCATCACTCTCTTGAGCCTCTGCATCAATCTTTTCATCCTCTTCATCCCTCTCTTGAGCCTCCGCAACACTCCCTTCAGCCTCTGCATCACTCTAGTAAGCCTCCGCATCACTCTCTTGAGCCTCTGTATAACTCTCTTGAGCCTCTGCATCACTCTCTAGAGCCTCTGCATCCCTCTCTTGAGCCTCTGCAACACTCTCTTCCGCCTCTGCATAACTCTCTTAAGCCTCTGAATCCGTCTCTTGAGGCCTCTGCATCAATCTCTCGAGCCTCTGCATCACTCTCTTGATCCTCTGCATCACTCTCTTGAGCCTCTGCATCACTTTCTTGAGCCTCTGCATCACTCTCTAGAGCCTCTGCATCACTCTCTTCAGCCTTTGCATCACTTTCTTGAGCCTCTGCATCACTCTCAAGAGCCTCTGCATCACTCTCTTCAGCCTCTGCGTCACTCTCTTAAGCCTCTGCTTCCCTCTCTTGATCCTCTGCATCACTCTCCTGAGCCTCTGTATCACTCTCTTAAGCCTCTGCATCACTCTAGTATGCCTCTGAATCACTCTCTTGATCCTCTGCATTACTCTCTTGAGCCCCTGCATCCCTCTCTTGAGCCTCTGCATCACTCTCTTGAGCCTCTGCATCAACCTTTTAAGCCTCTGCATCCCTCTTTTGAGCCTCTGCATCACTTTCTTAAGCCTCTCTCCTGAGCCTCTGCATCACTCTTTACAGCCTATGCATCACTCTCTTAAGCCTCTGCATCCCTCTCATGATCCTCTGCATCACTCTCTTGAGCCTCTGCATCCCTCTCTTAAGCCTCTACATCATTCTCTTGAGCCTCTGCATTACTCTCTTGAGCCTCTGCATCACTGTCTAAAGCCTCTGCATCTCTCTCTTCAGCCTCTGCAGAGCTCAAGAGAGTAATGCAGAGGCTCAAGAGAGTGATTCAGAGGCTTACGAGAGTGATGCAGAGGCTTAAGAGAGTGATGCAGAGGCTCATGAGACTGATGCAGAGGATCAAGAGAGGGAAGCAGAGGCTTAAGAGAGTGATGCAGAGGCTGAAGAGGGTGATGCAGAGGCTCTAGAGAGTGACGCAGAGGCTCAAGAGAGTGATGCAGAGGCTCAAGAGAGTGATGCAGAGGATCAAGAGAGTGATGCAGAGGCTCGAGAGAGTGATTCAGAGGCTTACTAGAGTGATGCAGAGGCTAAAGGGAGTGTTGCGGAGGCTCAAGAGAGGGATGAAGAGGATGAAAAGATTGATGTAGAGGTTCAAGAGAGGGATGCAGAGGCTCAAGAGAGTGATGCAGAGGCTCAAGAGAGTGGTTCCGAGGCTTAAGAGAGTGATGCAGATTCTTAACAGAGTGATGCAGAGGCTTAAAAGACAGATGCGGAGGCTCAAGAGAGGTATGCAGTGGCCCAAGAAAGAGATGCAAAGGCTGAAGAGAGTGATGCTGAGGCTCATGAGAGAGATGCGGGACTTCAAGAGAGGGATGCAGAGGCGCAAGAGAGTGATGCAGAGGATCAAGAGAGTGATGCAGAGGCTCAAGAGAGTGATGCAGAGGCTCAAGAGAGTGATGCAGAGGATCAAGAGAGTGATGCAGAGGCTCAAGAGAGTGATGCAGAGGCCTCAAGAGAGGGATTCAGAGGCTTAAAAGAATGATGCAGAGGCGGAAGAGAGTGTTGCAGAGGCTCAAGAGAGGGATACAGAGGCTCTAGAGAGTGATGCAGAGACTCAAGAGAGTTATGCAGAGGCTCAAGAGAGTGATGCGGAGGCTTACGAGAGAGATGCACATGATCAAGAGAGGGATGCAGTGGCTTAAGGGAGTGATGCAGAGGCTCAAGAGAGGGATGCAGAGGCTCAAGAGAGTGATTCAGAGGCTTACGAAAGTGATGCAGAGGCTTAAGAGAGTGATGAAGAGGCTCAAGAGAGGGATGGAGAGGCTCAAGAGAGTGATTCAGAGGCTTAAGAGTGTGATGCAGAGGCTTAAGAGAGGGATGCTGAGGCTCAAGAGAATGATGCAGAGGCTCAAAAGAGTGATGCAGAGGATCACGAGAGTGATGCAGAGGCTCAAGAGAGGGATGCAGAGGCTAAAGTGAGTGATGCAGAGGCACAAGAGAATGATGCAGAGGCACTTGAGAGTGATGCAAAGGCTCAAGAGAGGGATGCAGAGGCTCAAGAGAATGATGTAGATGTTTAGGAGAGGGATGCAGAGGCTCAAGAGAATGATGCAGAGGCTCAAGAGAGTGATGCAGAGGATCAAGAGAATGATGTAGAAACTTAAGAGAGGAATGCAGAGGCTCAAGAGAATGATGCAGAAGCTCGATAGAGTGATGTAGAGTCTTAAGAGAGTGATGCAGAGGCTTAATAGAGAATAATGTAGAGGCTTAAGAGAGGGATGCTGAGGCTCAAGAGAATGATGCAGGGGCTCAAGAGAGTGATGCAGAGGATCAAGAGAGGGATGCAGAAGCTTAAGAGAGTGATGCAGAGGCTGAAGAGAGTGATGCAGAGGCTCAAGAGAGGGATGCAGGGGCTCAAGAGAGTAATGCAGAGGCTCAAGAGAGTGATCCAGAGGCTTACGAGAGTGATGCAGAGGCTTAAGAGAGTGATGCAGAGGCTCAGGAGATTGATGCAGAGGATCAAGAGAGGGAAGCAGAGGCTTAAGAGAGTAATGCAGAGGCTGAAGAGAGTGATGCAGAGGCTCTAGAGAGTGATGCAGAGGCTCAAGATAGTGATGCAGAGGCTCAAGAGAATAATGTAGAGGCTTAAGAGAGGGATGCAGAGGCTCAAGAGAATGATGCAGGGGCTCAAGAGAGTGATGCAGAGGATCAAGAGAGGGATGCAGAAGCTTAAGAGAGTGATGCAGAGGCTGAAGAGAGTGATGCAGAGGCTCAAGAGAGGGATGCAGGGGGGTCAAGAGAGTAATGCAGAGGCTCAAGAGAGTGATCCAGAGGCTTACGAGAGTGATGCAGAGGCTTAAGAGAGTGATGCAGAGGCTCAGGAGATTGATGAGGAGGATCAAGAGAGGGAAGCAGAGGCTTAAGAGAGTAATGCCGAGGCTGAAGAGAGTGATGCAGAGGCTCTAAAGAGTGATGCAGAGGCTCAAGAGAGTGATGCAGAGGCTCAAGAGAGTGATGCAGAGGATCAAGAGAGTGATGCAGAGGCTCGAGAGAGTGATTCAGAGGCTTACTAGAGTGATGCAGACGCTGAAGGGAGTGTTGCGGAGGCTCAAGAGAGGGATGAAGAGAATTAAAAGATTGATGCAGAGGCTCAAGAGAGGGAAGCAGATTCTCAAAAGAGTGATGCAGAGGCTTAAGAGAGTGAGGCAGACGCTTAGGAGAGGGATGCAGAGGCTCAAGTGAGTAATGCAGAGGCTTAAGAGAGTGATGCAGTGGCTCAGGAGCATGATGCAGAGGATCAAGAGAGGGAAGCAGAGGCTTAAGAGAGTGATGCAGAGGCTGAAGAGAGTGATGCAGAGGCTCAAGAGAGGGATGGAGAGGCTCAAGGCAGTGATTCAGAGGCTTAAGAGTGTGATGCAGAGGCTTAAAAGAGGGATGCAGAGGCTCAAGAGAATGATGCAGAAGTTCAAAAGAGTGATGCAGAGGCTAAAGTGAGTGATGCAGAGGCACAAGAGAAAGATGCAGAGGCACTTAATAGAGAGTGATGCAGAGGCTCAAGAGGGGGATGCAGAAGCTCAATAGAGTGATGCAGAGGCTTAAGAGAGTAATGCAGAGGCTTAATAGAGGGGATACAGAGGCTGAAGAGAGAGATGCAGAGGCTTTAGACAGTGATGCAGAGGCTCAAGAGAGTAATGCAGAGGCTCAAGAGAATGATGCAGAGGCTTAAGAGAGGGATGCAGAGGCTCAAGAGAATGATGCAGAGGCTCAAGCTAGTGATGCAGAGGATCAAGAGAGGGATGCAGATTCTTAAGAGAGTGATGCAGAGGCTGAAGAGAGTGATGCAGAGGCTCAGGAGAGAGGCTTAAGAAAATGATGCAGAGGCTCAAGAGAGTGATGCAGAGGCTCAAGAGAGGGATGCAGGGGCTCTAGAGAGTAATACAGAGGATCAAGAGAGTGATTCAGAGGCTGAAGAGAGTGATGCAGAGGCTCTAGAGAGTTATGCAGAGGCTCAAGAAAGTGATGCAGAGGCTCAAGAGAGTGATGCAGAGGATCAAGAGTGTGATGCAGAGGCTCAAAAGAGTGATGCAGAGGCTCAAGAGAGTGATGCGGAGGATCAACAGAGTGATGCAGAGGCTCGAGAGAGTGATTCAGAGGCCTCAAGAGAGGGATTCAGAGGCTTAAGAGAGTGATGCAGAGGCGGAAGACAGTGCTGCAGAGCTCAGTTATGCAGAGGCTAAAGAGAGTGATGCAGAGGCTTACTAGAGTGATGCAGAGGCTGAAGGGAGTGTTGCGGAGGCTCATGAGAGGGATGAAGAGGATGAAAAGATTGATGCAGAGGCTCAAGAGAGGGATGCATAGGCTCAAGAGAGTGATGCAGAGGCATAAGAGAGTGAGGCAGACGCTTAGGAGAGGGATGCAGAGGCTCAAGAGAGTAATGCAGAGGCTTAAGAGGGTGATGCAGAGGCTCAAGAGAGTGATTCAGAGGCTTGAGAGAGTGATGCTGAGGCTTAACAGAGTGATGCAGAGGCTTAAAAGAGAGATGCGGAGGCTCAAGAGAGGGAAGCAGTGGCCCAAGAGAGAGATGCAGAGGCTCAAGAGAGGGATGCAGAGGCTCAAGAGAGGGATGCAGAGGCTCAAGTGAGGGATGCAGAGACAAAAGAGAGGGATGCAAATGCTCTTGAGAGTGATGCAGAGGCTCAAGAGAGGGATGCAGAGGCTTAAGAGAGTGATGCAGAGAATCAAGAGAGTGATGCAGAGGCTCAAGAGAGTGATGCAGAGGATCAAGAGAGTGATGCAGTGGCTCGAGAGAGTGATGCAGAGGCCTCAAGAGAGGGATTTAGAGGCTTAAGAGAGTGATGCAGAGGCGGAAGAGAGTGTTGCAAAGGCTCAAGAGAGGGATGCAGAGGCTCTAGAGAGTGATGCAGAGACTCAAGAGAGTTATGCAGAGGCTCAAGAGAGTGATGCGGAGGCTTACGAGAGAGATGCAGATGATCAAGAGAGGGATGCAGAGGCTTAAGGGAGTGATGCAGAGGCTCAAGAGAGGGATGCAGAGGCTCAAGAGAGTGATTCAGAGGCTTACGAGAGTGATGCAGAGGCTTAAGAGAGTGATGCAGAGGCATAAGAGAGGGATGCAGAGGCTAAAGTGAGTGATGCAGAGGCACAAGAGAAAGATGCAGAGGCACTTGAGAGTGATGCAAAGGCTCAAGAGAGGGATGCAGAGGCTCAAGAGAATGATGCAGAGGCTTAAGAGAGTGATGCAGAGGCTTAATAGAGGGGATGCAGAGAATGAAGAGAGAGATGCAGAGGCTTTAGACAGTGATGCACAGGCTCAAGATAGTAATGCAGAGGCTCAAGAGAATAATGTAGAGGCTTAAGAGAGGGATGCAGAGGCTCAAGAGAATGATGCAGGGGCTCAAGAGAGGGATGCAGAGGCTTAAGAGAGTGATGCAGAGGCTCAGAAGATTGATGCAGAGGATCAAGAGAGGGAAGCAGAGGCTTAGGAGAGTAATGCAGAGGCTGAAGAGAGTGATGCAGAGGCTCTAGAGAGTGATGCAGAGGCTCAAGAGAGTGATGCAGAGGCTCAAGAGAGTGATGCAGAGGATCAAGAGAGTGATGCAGAGGCTCGAGAGAGTGATTCAGAGGCTTACTAGAGTGATGCAGAGGCTGAAGGGAGTGTTGCGGAGGCTCAAGAGAGGGATGAAGAGAATTAAAAGATTGATACAGAGGCTCAATAGAGGGATGCAGAGGCTCAAGAGAGGGAAGCAGAGGCTCAAAAGAGTGATGCAGAGGCTTAAGAGAGTGAGGCAGACGCTTAGGAGAGGGATGCAGAGGCTCAAGTGAGTAATGCAGAGGTTTAAGAGAGTGATGCAGAGGCTCAGGAGCATGATGCAGAGGATCCAGAGAGGGAAGCAGAGGCTTAAGAGAGTGATGCAGAGGCTGAAGAGAGTGATGCAGAGGCTCAAGAGAGGGATGGAGAGGCTCAAGGGAGTGATTCAGAGGCTTAAGAGTGTGATGCAGAGGCTTAAGAGAGGGATGCAGAGGCTCAAGAGAATGATGCAGAAGCTTAAAAGAGTGATACAGAGGCTAAAGTGAGTGATGCAGAGGCACAAGAGAAAGATGCAGAGGCACTTAATTGAGAGTGATGCAGAGGCTCAAGAGGGGGATGCAGAAGCTCAATAGAGTGATGCAGAGGCTTAAGAGAGTGATGCAGAGGCTTAATAGAGGGGATGCAGAGGCTGAAGAGAGAGATGCAGAGGCTTTAGACAGTGATGCAGAGGCTCAAGAGAGTAATGCAGAGACTCAAGAGAATGATGTAGAGGCTTAAGAGAGGGATGCAGAGGCTCAAGAGAATGATGCAGAGGCTCAAGAGAGTGATGCAGAGGATCAAGAGAGGGATGCAGATGCTTAAGAGAGTGATGCAGAGGCTGAAGAGAGTGATGCAGAGGCTCAGGAGAGAGGCTTAAGAAAATGATGCAGAGGCTCAAAAGAGGGATGCAGAGGCTTAAAAGGGTGATGCAGAGGCTCAAGAGAGTGATGCAGAGGCTCAAGAGAATGATGCAGAGGCTCAAGAAAATGATGCAGAGGATCAAGAGAATGATGCAGAGGCTTAAGAGAGGGATGCAGAGGCTCAAGAGAATGATGCAGAAGCTCGATAGAGAGATGCAGAGGTTTAAGAGAGTGATGCAGAGGCTTAATAGAGGGGTGCAGAGGCTGGAGAGAGAGATGCAGAGGCTTTAGACAGTGATGCAGAGGCTCAAGAGAGTAATGCAGAGGCTCAAGAGAATAATGTAGAGGCTTGAGAGAGGGATGCAGAAGCTCAAGAGAATGATGCAGAGGCTCAAGAGAGTGATGCAGAGGATCAAGAGAGGGATGCAGAGGTTTAAGAGAGTGATGCAGACGCTCAAGAGAGTGATGCAGAGGCTCAGGAGAGAGGCTTAAGAAAGTGATGCAGAGGCTCAAAAGAGGGATGCAGAGGCTTAAAAGGGTGATGCAGAGGCTCAAGAGAGTGATGCAGAGGCTCAAGAGAGGGATGCAGGAGCTCAAGAGAGTAATGCAGAGGCTCAAGAGAGTGATTCAGAGGCTTACGAGAGTGATGCAGAGGCTTAAGAGAGTGATGCAGAGGCTCATGAGACTGATGCAGAGGATCAAGAGAGGGAAGCAGAGGCTTAAGAGAGTGATGCAGAGGCTGAAGAGAGGGATGCAGAGGCTCTAGAGAGTGACGCAGAGGCTCAAGAGAGTGATGCAGAGGCTCAAGAGAGTGATGCAGAGGATCAAGAGAGTGATGCAGAGGCTCGAGAGAGTGATTCAGAGGCTTACTAGAGTGATGCAGAGGCTAAAGGGAGTGTTGCGGAGGCTCAAGAGAGGGATGAAGAGGATGAAAAGATTGATGCAGAGGCTCAAGAGAGGGATGCAGAGGCTCAAGAGAGTGATGCAGAGGCTCAAGAGAGTGATGCAGAGAGTTGAGAGAGGGATGCAGGGGCCCAAGAGAGTTATGCAGAGGCTCAAGAGAGTGGTTCCGAAGCTTAAGAGAGTGATGCGGATTCTTAACAGAGTGATGCAGAGGCTTAAATGAGAGATGCGGAGGCTCAAGAGAGGTATGCAGTGGCCCAAGAAAGAGATGCAAAGGCTGAAGAGGGGATGCTGAGGCTCATGAGAGAGATGCAGGACTTCAAGAGAGGGATGCAGAGGCGCAAGAGAGTGATGCAGAGGATCAAGAGAGTGATGCAGAGGCTCAAGAGAGTGATGCAGAGGCTCAAGAGAATGATGCAGAGGATCAAGAGAGTGATGCAGAGGCTCAAGAGAGTGATGCAGAGGCCTCAAGAGAGGGATTCAGAGGCTTAAGAGAATGATGCAGAGGCGGAAGAGAGTGTTGCAGAGGCTCAAGAGAGGGATACAGAGGCTCTAGAGAGTGATGCAGAGACTCAAGAGAGTTATGCAGAGGCCCAAGAGAGTGATGCGGAGGCTTACGAGAGAGATGCAGGTGATCAAGAGAGGGATGCAGTGGCTTAAGGGAGTGATGCAGAGGCTCAAGAGAGGGATGCAGAGGCTCAAGAGAGTGATTCAGAGGCTTACGAGAGTGATGCAGAGGCTTAAGAGAGTGATGCAGAGGCTCAAGAGAGGGATGGAGAGGCCCAAGAGAGTGATTCAGAGGCTTTAGAGTGTGATGCAGAGGCTTAAGAGAGGGATGCTGAGGCTCAAGAGAATGATGCAGAGGCTCAAAAGAGTGATGCAGAGGATCACGAGAGTGATGCAGAGGCTCAAGAGAGGGATGCAGAGGCTAAAGTGAGTGATGCAGAGGCACAAGAGAATGATGCAGAGGCACTTGAGAGTGATGCAAAGGCTCAAGAGAGGGATGCAGAGGCTCAAGAGAATGATGTAGATGTTTAGGAGAGGGATGCAGAGGCTCAAGAGAATGATGCAGAGGCAAAAGAGAGTGATGCAGAGGATCAAGAGAATGATGTAGAAACTTAAGAGAGG
Organism: Procambarus clarkii; assembly: GCF_040958095.1. Classification (NCBI taxonomy): domain Eukaryota; kingdom Metazoa; phylum Arthropoda; class Malacostraca; order Decapoda; family Cambaridae; genus Procambarus; species Procambarus clarkii. Next base: position 3,406,954 of record NC_091165.1, read on the forward strand.
AATGCAGAGGCTCAAGAGAATGATGCAGAAGCTCAATAGAGTGATGTAGAAGCTTAAGTGAGTGATGCAGAGGCTTAATAGAGGGGATGCAGAGGCTGAAGAGAGAGATGCAGAGGCTTTAGACAGTGATGCAGAGGCTCAAGAGAGTAATGCAGAGGCTCAAGAGAATGTTGTAGAGGCTTAAGAGAGGGATGCAGAGGCTCAAGAGAATGATGCAGGGGCTCAAGAGAGTGATGCAGAGGATCAAGAGAGGGATGCAGAAGCTTAAGAGAGTGATGCAGAGGCTGAAGAGAGTGATGCAGAGTCTCAAGAGAGGGATGCAGGGGCTCAAGAGAGTAATGCAGAGGCTCAAGAGAGTGATCCAGAGGCTTACGAGAGTGATGCAGAGGCTTAAGAGAGTGATGCAGAGGCTCAGGAGATTGATGCAGAGGATCAAGAGAGGGAAGCAGAGGCTTAAGAGAGTAATGCAGAGGCTGAAGAGAGTGATGCAGAGGCTCAAGAGAGTGATGCAGAGGCTCAAGAGAGTGATGCAGAGGATCAAGAGAGTGATGCAGAGGCTCGAGAGAGTGATTCAGAGGTTTACTAGAGTGATGCAGAGGCTGAAGGGAGTGTTGCGGAGGCTCAAGAGAGGGATGAAGAGAATTAAAAGATTGATGCAGAGGCTCAAGAGAGTGAAGCAGATGCTCAAAAGAGTGATGCAGAGGCTTAAGAGAGTGAGGCAGACGCTTAGGAGAGGGATGCAGAGGCTCAAGTGAGTAATGCAGAGGCTTAAGAGAGTGATGCAGTGGCTCAGGAGCATGATGCAGAGGATCAAGAGAGGGAAGCAGAGGCTTAAGAGAGTGATGCAGAGGCTGAAGAGAGTGATGCAGAGGCTCAAGAGAGGGATGGAGAGGCTCAAGGCAGTGATTCAGAGGCTTAAGAGTGTGATGCAGAGGCTTAAAAGAGGGATGCAGAGGCCTAAGAGAATGATGCAGAAGCTCAAAAGAGTGATGCAAAGGCTAAAATGAGTGATGCAGAGGCACAAGAGAAAGATGCAGAGGCACTTAATAGAGAGTGATGCAGAGGCTCAAGAGGGGGATGCAGAAGCTCAATAGAGTGATGTAGAGCCTTAAGAGAGTAATGCAGAGGCTTAATAGAGGGGATGCAGAGGCTGAAGAGAGAGATGCAGAGGCTTTAGACAGTGATGCAGAGGCTCAAGAGAGTAATGCAGAGGCTCAAGAGAATGATGTAGAGGCTTAAGAGAGGGATGCAGAGGCTCAACAGAATGATGCAGAGGCTCAAGAGAGTGATGCAGAGGATCAAGAGAGGGATGCAGATGCTTAAGAGAGTGATGCAGAGGCTGAAGAGAGTGATGCAGAGGCTCAGGAGAGAGGCTTAAGAAAATGATGCAGAGGCTCAAAAGAGGGATGCAGAGGCTTAAAAGGGTGATGCAGAGGCTCAAGAGAGTGATGCAGAGGCTCAAGAGAGGGATGCAGCGGCTCTAGAGAGTAATACAGAGGATCAAGAGAGTGATTCAGAGGCTTACGAGAGTGATGCAGATGCTTAAGAGAGTGATGCAGAGGCTCAGAAGAGTGATGCAGAGGATCAAGAGAGGGAAGCAGAGGCTTAAGAGAGTGATGCAGAGGCTGAAGAGAGTGATGCAGAGGCTCTAGAGTGTTATGCAGAGGCTCAAGAAAGTGATGCAGAGGCTCAAGAGAGTGATGCAGAGGATCAAGAGTGTGATGCAGAGGCTCAAAAGAGTGATGCAGAGGCTCAAGAGAGTGATGCGGAGGATCAAGAGAGTGATGCAGAGGCTCTAGAGAGTGATTCAGAGGCCTCAAGAGAGGGATTCAGAGGCTTAAGAGAGTGATGCAGAGGCGGAAGACAGTGCTGCAGAGGCTCAAGAGAGGGATGCAGAGGCTCTAGAGAGTGATGCAGAGGCTCAAGAGAGTTATGCAGAGGCTAAAGAGAGTGATGCAGAGGCTTACTAGAGTGATGCAGAGGCTGAAGGGAGTGTTGCGGAGGCTCATGAGAGGGATGAAGAGGATGAAAAGATTGATGCAGAGGCTCAAGAGAGGGATGCAGGGGCTCAAGAGAGTGATGCAGAGGCATAAGAGAGTGAGGCAGACGCTTAGGAGAGGGATGCAGAGGCTCAAGAGAGTAATGCAGAGGATTAAGAGGGTGATGCAGAGGCTGAAGAGAGTGATTCAGAGGCTTGAGAGAGTGATGCTGAGGCTTAACAGAGTGATGCAGAGGCTTAAAAGAGAGATGCGGAGGCTCAAGAGAGGGATGCAGTGGCCGAAGAGAGAGATGCAGAGGCTCAAGAGAGGGATGCAGAGGCTCAAGAGAGTGATGCAGAGGCTCAAGTGAGGGATGCAGAGACACAGGAGAGGGATGCAAATGCTCTTGAGAGTGATGCAGAGGCTCAAGAGAGGGATGCAGAGGCTTAAGAGAGTGATGCAGAGAATCAAGAGTGATGCAGAGGCTCAAGAGAGTGATGCAGAGGATCAAGAGAGTGATGCAGTGGCTCGAGAAAGTGATGCAGAGGCCTCAAGAGAGGGATTCAGAGGCTTAAGAGAGTGATGCAGAGGCGGAAGAGAGTGTTGCAAAGGCTCAAGAGAGGGATGCAGAGGCTGTAGAGAGTGATGCAGAGACTCAAGAGAAATATGCAGAGGCTCAAGAGAGTGATGCGGAGGCTTACGAGAGAGATGCAGATGATCAAGAGAGGGATGCAGAGGCTTAAGGGAGTGATGCAGAGGCTCAAGAGAGGGATGCAGAGGCTCAAGAGAGTGATTCAGAGGCTTACGAGAGTGATGCAGAGGCTTAAGAGAGTGATGCAGAGGCTCAAGAGAGGGATGGAGAGGCTCAAGAGAGTGATTCAGAGGCTTAAGAGTGTGATGCAGAGGCTTAAGAGAGGGATGCTGAGGCTCAAGAGAATGATGCAGAGGCTCAAAAGAGTGATGCAGAGGATCACGAGAGTGATGCAGAGGCTCAAGAGAGGGATGCAGAGGCTAAAGTGAGTGATGCAGAGGCACAAGAGAAAGATGCAGAAGCACTTGAGAGTGATGCAAAGGCTCAAGAGAGGGATGCAGAGGCTCAAGAGAATGATGTAGATGTTTAGGAGAGGGATGCAGAGGCTCAAGAGAATGATGCAGAGGCTCAAGAGAGTGATGCAGAGGATCAAGAGAATGATGTAGAAACTTAAGAGAGGAATGCAGAGGCTCAAGAGAATGATGCAGAAGCTCAATAGAGTGATGTAGAGGCTTAAGAGAGTGATGCAGAGGCTTAATAGAGGGGATGCAGAGAATGAAGAGAGAGATGCAAAGGCTTTAGACAGTGATGCAGAGGCTCAAGATAGTAATGCAGAGCCTCAAGAGAATGATGTAGAGGCTTAAGAGAGGGATGCAGAGGCTCAAGAGAATGATGCAGGGGCTCAAGAGAGTGATGCAGAGGATCAAGAGAGGGATGCAGAGGCTTAAGAGATTGATGCAGAGGCTCAGGAGAGTGATGCAGAGGATCAAGAGAGGGAAGCAGAGGCTTAAGAGAATGCTGCAGAGGCTGAAGAGAGTGATGCAGAGGCTCAAAAGAGGGATGCAGAGGCTTAAAAGGGTGATGCAGAGGCTCAAGAGAGTGATGCACCGGCTCAAGAGAGGGATGCAGGGGCTCAAGACAGTAATGCAGAGGATCAAGAGAGTGATTCAGAGGCTTACGAGAGTGATGCAGAGGCTTAAGAGAGTGATGCAGAGGCTCAGGAGAGTGATGCAGAGGATCAAGAGAGGGAAGCAGAGGCTTAAGAGAGTGCTGCAGAGGCTGAAGAGAGTGATGCAGAGGCTCTAGAGAGTGATGCAGAGGCTCAAGAAAGTGATGCAGAGGCTCAAGAGAGTGATGCAGAGGATCAAGAGAGTGAAGCAGAGGCTCAAGAGAGGGATGCAGAGGCTCAGGAGAGGGATGTAGAGGCTCAAGAGAGTGATGCAGAATCTCAAGAGAGTGATGCAGAGGCTCAAGAGAGGGATGCAGAGGCTAAAGAGAGTGATGCAGAGGCTCAAGAGAGGGATGCAAAGGCTGAAGAGAGTGATTCAGAGGCTTAGGAGAGTGATGCAGAGGCTTAAGAGAGTGATGCAGAGGCTTAAGAAAGGGATGCAGAGGCACAAGAGAGGGATGCAGAGGCATAAGCGAGTGATGCAAAGGCTCAAGAGAGGGATATAAAGGCTCATGAGAGGGATGCAGGAGTTCAAGAGAGAGATGCAGAGGTTCAAGAAAGGGATGCAGAGGCTTAAGAAAGTGATGCAGAGGCTCAAAAGAGAGATGCAGAGGCTCAATAGGGGGATGCAGGGGCTCAAGAGAATGATAGAGATGCTCAAGGGAGTGATTCAGAGGTTTACGAGAGTGATGCAGAGGCTTAAGAGTGATGAAGAGGCTTACGAGAGTGATGCAGAGGCTTAAGAGAGTGATGCAGAGGCTCAAGAGAGGGATGGAGAGGCTCATGAGAGTGATTCAGAGGCTTAAGAGTGTGATGCAGAGGCTTAAGAGAGGGATGCTGAGGCTCAAGAGAATGATGCCGAGGCTAAAACGAGTGATGCAGAGGATCACGAGAGTGATGCAGAGGCTCAAGAGAGGGATGCAGAGGCTCAAGAGAATGATGTAGAGGCTTTTAGGAGAGGGATGCAGAGGCTCAAGAGAATGATGCAGAGGCTCAAGAAAATGATGCAGAGGATCAAGAGAATGAAGCAGAGGCTTAAAAGAGGGATGCAGAGGCTCAAGAGAATGATGCAGAGGCTCAAAAGAGTGATGCAGAGGATCACGAGAGTGATGCAGAGGCTCAAGAGAGGGATGCAGAGGCTAAAGTGAGTGATACAGAGGCACAAGAGAAAGATGCAGAGGCACTTGAGAGTGATGCAGAGGCTCAAGAGACGGATGTAGAGTCTCAAGAGAATGATGTAGAGGTTTAGGAGAGGGATACAGAGGCACAAGAGAAAGATGCAGAGGCACTTGAGAGTGATGCAGAGGCTCAAGAGACGGATGTAGAGTCTCAAGAGAATGATGTAGAGGTTTAGGAGAGTGATGCAGAGGCTCAAGAGGGGGATGCAGAAGCTCAATAGAGTGATGTAGAGCCTTAAGAGAGTAATGCAGAGGCTTAATAGAGGGGATGCAGAGGCTGAAGAGAGAGATGCAGAGGCTTTAGACAGTGATGCAGAGGCTCAAGAGAGTAATGCAGAGGCTCAAGAGAATGATGTAGAGGCTTAAGAGAGGGATGCAGAGGCTCAACAGAATGATGCAGAGGCTCAAGAGAGTGATGCAGAGGATCAAGAGAGGGATGCAGATGCTTAAGAGAGTGATGCAGAGGCTGAAGAGAGTGATGCAGAGGCTCAGGAGAGAGGCTTAAGAAAATGATGCAGAGGCTCAAAAGAGGGATGCAGAGGCTTAAAAGGGTGATGCAGAGGCTCAAGAGAGTGATGCAGAGGCTCAAGAGAGGGATGCAGCGGCTCTAGAGAGTAATACAGAGGATCAAGAGAGTGATTCAGAGGCTTACGAGAGTGATGCAGATGCTTAAGAGAGTGATGCAGAGGCTCAGAAGAGTGATGCAGAGGATCAAGAGAGGGAAGCAGAGGCTTAAGAGAGTGATGCAGAGGCTGAAGAGAGTGATGCAGAGGCTCTAGAGTGTTATGCAGAGGCTCAAGAAAGTGATGCAGAGGCTCAAGAGAGTGATGCAGAGGATCAAGAGTGTGATGCAGAGGCTCAAAAGAGTGATGCAGAGGCTCAAGAGAGTGATGCGGAGGATCAAGAGAGTGATGCAGAGGCTCTAGAGAGTGATTCAGAGGCCTCAAGACAGGGATTCAGAGGCTTAAGAGAGTGATGCAGAGGCGGAAGACAGTGCTGCAGAGGCTCAAGAGAGGGATGCAGAGGCTCTAGAGAGTGATGCAGAGGCTCAAGAGAGTTATGCAGAGGCTAAAGAGAGTGATGCAGAGGCTTACTAGAGTGATGCAGAGGCTGAAGGGAGTGTTGCGGAGGCTCATGAGAGGGATGAAGAGGATGAAAAGATTGATGCAGAGGCTCAAGAGAGGGATGCAGGGGCTCAAGAGAGTGATGCAGAGGCATAAGAGAGTGAGGCAGACGCTTAGGAGAGGGATGCAGAGGCTCAAGAGAATGATGTAGATGTTTAGGAGAGGGATGCAGAGGCTCAAGAGAATGATGCAGAGGCTCAAGAGAGTGATGCAGAGGATCAAGAGAATGATGTAGAAACTTAAGAGAGGAATGCAGAGGCTCAAGAGAATGATGCAGGAGCTCAATAGAGTGATGTAGAGGCTTAAGAGAGTGATGCAGAGGCTTAATAGAGGGGATGCAGAGAATGAAGAGAGAGATGCAAAGGCTTTAGACAGTGATGCAGAGGCTCAAGATAGTAATGCAGAGGCTCAAGAGAATGATGTAGAGGCTTAAGAGAGGGATGCAGAGGGTAAGAGAATGATGCAGGGGCTCAAGAGAGTGATGCAGAGGATCAAGAGAGGGATGCAGAGGCTTAAGAGATTGATGCAGAGGCTCAGGAGAGTGATGCAGAGGATCAAGAGAGGGAAGCAGAGGCTTAAGAGAATGCTGCAGAGGCTGAAGAGAGTGATGCAGAGGCTCAAAAGAGGGATGCAGAGGCTTAAAAGGGTGATGCAGAGGCTCAAGAGAGTGATGCACAGGCTCAAGAGAGGGATGCAGGGGCTCAAGACAGTAATGCAGAGGATCAAGAGAGTGATTCAGAGGCTTACGAGAGTGATGCAGAGGCTTAAGAGAGTGATGCAGAGGCTCAGGAGAGTGATGCAGAGGATCAAGAGAGGGAAGCAGAGGCTTAAGAGAGTGCTGCAGAGGCTGAAGAGAGTGATGCAGAGGCTCTAGAGAGTGATGCAGAGGCTCAAGAAAGTGATGCAGAGGCTCAAGAGAGTGATGCAGAGGATCGAGAGTGAAGCAGAGGCTCAAGAGAGGGATGCAGAGGCTCAGGAGAGGGATGTAGAGGCTCAAGAGAGTGATCCAGAATCTCAAGAGAGTGATGCAGAGGCTCAAGAGAGGGATGCAGAGGCTAAAGAGAGTGATGCAGAGGCTCAAGAGAGGGATGCAAAGGCTGAAGAGAGTGATTCAGAGGCTTAGGAGAGTGATGCAGAGGCTTAAGAGAATGATGCAGAGGCTTAAGAAAGGGATGCAGAGGCACAAGAGAGGGATGCAGAGGCATAAGCGAGTGATGCAAAGGCTCAAGAGAGGGATATAAAGGCTCATGAGAGGGATGCAGGAGTTCAAGAGAGAGATGCAGAGGTTCAAGAAAGGGATGCAGAGGCTTAAGAAAGTGATGCAGAGGCTCAAAAGAGAGATGCAGAGGCTCAATAGGGGGATGCAGGGGCTCAAGAGAATGATAGAGATGCTCAAGGGAGTGATTCAGAGGTTTACGAGAGTGATGCAGAGGCTTAAGAGTGATGCAGAGGCTTACGAGAGTGATGCAGAGGATTAAGAGAGTGATGCAGAGGCTCAAGAGAGGGATGGAGAGGCTCATGAGAGTGATTCAGAGGCTTAAGAGTGTGATGCAGAGGCTTAAGAGAGGGATGCTGAGGCTCAAGAGAATGATGCCGAGGCTAAAACGAGTGATGCAGAGGATCACGAGAGTGATGCAGAGGCTCAAGAGAGGGATGCAGAGGCTCAAGAGAATGATGTAGAGGCTTTTAGGAGAGGGATGCAGAGGCTCAAGAGAATGATGCAGAGGCTCAAGAAAATGATGCAGAGGATCAAGAGAATGAAGCAGAGGCTTAAGAGAGGGATGCAGAGGCTCAAGAGAATGATGCAGAGGCTCAAAAGAGTGATGCAGAGGATCACGAGAGTGATGCAGAGGCTCAAGAGAGGGATGCAGAGGCTAAAGTGAGTGATACAGAGGCACAAGAGAAAGATGCAGAGGCACTTGAGAGTGATGCAGAGGCTCAAGAGACGGATGTAGAGTCTCAAGAGAATGATGTAGAGGTTTAGGAGAGGGATGCAGAGGCTCAAGAGAATGATGCAGAAGCTCAAGAGAGTGATGCAGAGGATCAAGAGAATGGTGTAGAAGCTTAAGAGAGGGATGCAGAGGCTCAGGAAAATGATGCAGATGCTCAATAGAGTGATGCAGAGGCTTAAGATTGTGATGCACAGGCTTAATAGAGGGGATGCAGAGGCTGAAGAGAGAGACACAGAGGCTCAAGAGAATGATGTAGAGGCTTAATAGAGGGATGCTGATGCTCAATAGAGTGATGCAGAGGCTTAAGAGAGTGATGCACAGGCTTAATAGAGGGGATGCAGAGGCTCAAGAGAGTAATGCAGAGGCTCAAGAGAATGATGTAGAGGCTTAAGAGAGGGATGCAGAGGCTCAAGAGAATGATGCAGAGGCTCAAGAGAGTGATGCAGAGGATCAAGAGAGGGATGCAGAGGCTTAAGAGAGTGATGCAGAGGCTGAAAAGAGTGATGCAGAGTCTCAGGAGAGAGGCTTAAGAAAGTGATGCAGAGGCTCAAAAGAGGGATGCAGAGGCTTAAAAGGGTGATGCAGAGGCTCAAGAGAGTGATGCAGAGGCTCAAGAGAGGGATGCAGGGGCTCAAGACAGTAATGCAGAGGATCAAGAGAGTGATTCAGAGGCTTACGAGAGTGATGCAGAGGCTTAAGAGAGTGATGCAGAGGCTCAGGAGAGTGATGCAGAGGATCAAGAGAGGGAAGCAGAGGCTTAAGAGAGTGCTGCAGAGGCTAAAGAGAGTGATGCAGAGGCTCAAAAGAGGGATGCAGAGGATTAAAAGGGTGATGCAGAGGCTCAAGAGAGTGATGCAGAGGCTCAAGAGAGGGATGCAGGGGCTCAAGACAGTAATGCAGAGGATCAAGAGAGTGATTCAGAGGCTTACAAGAGTGATACAGAGGCTTAAGAGAGTGATGCAGAGGATCAGGAGAGTGATGCAGAGGATCAAGAGAGGGAAGCAGAAGCTTGAGAGAGTGCTGCAGAGGCTGAAGAGTGATGCAGAGGCTCTAGAGAGTGCTGCAGAGGCTGAAGAGTGATGCAGAGGCTCTAGAGAGTGATGCAGAGGCTCAAGAAAGTGATGCAGAGGCTCAAGAGAGTGATGCAGAGGATCAAGAGAGTGATGCAGAGGCTCAAGAGAGGGATGCAGAGGCTCAGGAGAGGGATGTAGAGGCTCAAGAGAGTGATGCAGAATCTCAAGAGAGTGATGCAGAGGCTCAAGAGAGGGATGCAGAGGCTAAAGAGAGTGATGCAGAGGCTCAAGAGAGGGATGCAGAGGCTGAAGAGAGTGATTCAGAGGCTGAGGAGAGTGATGCAGAGGCTTAAGAGAGTGATGCAGACGCTTAAGAAAGGGATGCAGAGACACAAGAGAGGGATGCAGAGGCATAAGCGAGTGATGCAAAGGCTCAAGAGAGGGATGTAAAGGCTCATGAGAGGGATGCAGGAGTTCAAGAGAGAGATGCAGAGGTTCAAGAAAGGGATGCAGAGGCTTAAGAAAGTGATGCAGAGGCTCAAAAGAGAGATGCAGAGGCTCAATAGAGGGATGCAGGGGCTCAAGAGAATGATAGAGAGGCTCAAGAGAGTGATTCAGAGGTTTACGAGAGTGATGCATAGGCTTAAGAGAGTGATGCAGAGGCTTACAAGAGTGATGCAGAGGCTTAAGAGAGTGATGCAGAGGCTCAAGAGAGGGATGGAGAGGCTCATGAGAGTGATTCAGAGGCTTAAGAGTGTGATGCAGAGGCTTAAGAGAGGGATGCTGAGGCTTAAGAGAATGATGCCGAGGCTAAAACGAGTGATGCAGAGGATCACGAGAGTGATGCAGAGGCTCAAGAGAGGGAGAGGAGAGAGAGAGAGGGCTCAAGAGACAGAGGCTCTCTTGAGCCTCGGCATAACTCTCTCTCTCTCATTTTTATCGTTTATTTAATGAATTAATAAAAATAAACTGGAAATTCACAAAACTGTTGAAAAACAGCAAAATGTTGCCCAATTTGATGATATTTTGTTTATATCACATAAAGTAAAAGGGGGATGATAAACGTCAAAATATAACTAAATTCGATGATTTATAGTACGAAACAAAATGCAAGAAAACTTACTTAAAATGCAATATTATGCGAAATTCTGAGATTTGAAGGCGAAATCACATATCGTGATACTATATGAAAAAGTATTGAAATATTGGTAAAAAATGAATATATTTCATGAATGAATAAAAAATGAATATATATAATACGTCGATATATGCAATAAAAACCGAACTACTCCCCTTTTCAATATCTTACTCAGTATTTCAACGAGAAACAAACAGATGATTGAAGATGAAGTATTTAAGTTTACTTCTAAGATAAAGATGAAGTATTTAAGTTTACTTTAATAGTATTTAAGTCAAGTTTACTTTTGTATTATTGAGATCCAAGAAAAGACATGACAATGTTGTTTCTAATACAAATGATAAAAATCAATGTGTTTTCATTAGAATGAACTAAAATGTTCCTGATTTTCCGTTTATATTACCGATGGAAGATGTACACGTAAAACCGCACAATTCCAGCTGAAACGTCGATATATATGCAATAAAAACCGAACTTCTCCCCTTTTCAATATCTTACTCAGTATTTCAACGAGAAACAAATAGTTGATTGAAAATGAGGTATTTAAGGTTATTATCTAATCAATTATGTGTTTGTATCATTTTTTATCGTATTTGTAATGAATTAATAACAATAAACTGGAAATTCACAAAAACGTGGAAAAACATCAAAATATTGCCTTATTCGATGATATTTTGTTTATATTACGTAAAGGAAAAGGGGGATGATAAACGTCAAAATATTACTAAATTCGATGGTTTATAGTACGAAACAAAATGCAAGAAAACTTTCTTGAAATGCAATATTATGCGAAATTCTGTGATTTGAAAGCGAAATCACATATCGTGATACTACATGAAATAGTTTTGAAATATTGGTAAAAATGAATATATTTACGTAATATCAAACTACATGAAAAACGTGAAAAAAGTCAATATTATTCCAAATTTGAGGATTTTAACTTCGAATCATAGAGCGAGGTTTCGTATTATTTAGATCCAAGAAAAGACATATGAGAATGTTGTTTCCAATACAAATGATAAAATTCAATGTGTTTTCATTAGAATTAACTAAAATGTTCCTGATTTTCCGTTTATGTAACCGACAGAAGATGTACACGTAAAACCGCAGAATTCCAGCTGAAACGTCGATATATGCAATAAAAAACGAATTTCTCCCCTTTTCAATATCTTACTCAGTATTTCAACGAGAAACAAATAGATGATTGAAGATGAAGTATTTAAGTTTATTATTCAATCAATTACGTGTTTGCATCATTTTTATCGTATATTTATTGAATTAATACCAATAAACTGAAAATTTACAAAAACGTGGAAAAACGGCAAAATATTGCCTAATTCGATGATATTTTGTTTATATCACATAAAGGAAAAGGGGGATTATAAACGTCAACATATTACTAAATTAGATGATTTATAGTACGAAACTAAATGCAAGAAAACTTGCTTAAAATGCAATATTATGCGAAATTTTGAGATTTGAAAGCCAAATCACATATCGTGATACTACCAGAAAAATTATCGAAATATTGGTAAAAATGAATAGATTTAATATTCCTGATTTTCCGTTTATATTACCGATGGAAGATGTACACGTAACACCGCTCTATTCCGGCTGAAACGTCGATATATGCAATAAAAACCGAACTTCTCCCCTTTTCAATATCTTACTCAGTATTTCAACGAGAAACAAATAGATGATTGAAAATGAAGTATTTAAGGTTATTATCTAATCAATTATGTGTTTGTATCATTTTTTTCGTTTATTTAATGAATTAATAAAAATAAACTGGAAATTCACAAAACAGTTAAAAAACAGCAAAATATTGCCTAATTCGATGATATTTTGTTTATATTACATAAAGGAAAAAAGGGAATAATAAACGTCAAAATATTAATAAATTCGACGATTTAAAGTACGAAACAAAATGCAAGAAAACTTGCTTAAAATGCAATATTATGCGAAATTCTGAGATTTGAAGGCCAAATCACATATCGTGATACTACATGAAAAAGTATCGAAATATTGGCAAAAATGAATATATTTACGTAATATCAAACTACATGAAAAACGTGAAAAAAGTCACTATTAAACCAAATTAAAGGATTTTAACTTCGAATCATAAAGCGAGGTTTCGTATTATTTAGATCCAAGAAAAGACATATGACAATGTTGTTTCCAATACAAATGATAAAAATCAATGTGTTTTCATTAGAATTAACTAAAATGTTCCTGATTTTCCGTTAATATTACTGATGGAAGATGTACAAGTAAAACCGCTTTATTCCGGCTGAAACGTCGATATATGCAATAAAAAAAGAACTTCTCCCCTTTTAAATATCTTACTCAGTATATCAACGAGAAAAAAATAAATGATTGAAAATGAAGTAATTAAGGTTATTATCTAATCAATTATGTGTTTGTATCATTTTTATCAAATATTTAATGAATTAATAACAATAAACTGGAAATTCACAAAAACGTGGAAAAACAGCAAAATATTGCCTAATTCGATGATATTTTGTTTATATCACATAAACGAAAAGGGGGATGATAAACGTCAAAATATTACTAAATTCGATGATTTATAGTACGAAACATCATGCAAGAAAACTTGCTTAAAATGCAATATTATGCGAAATTCTGAGATTTGAAGGCGAAATCACATATCGTGATACTACATGAAAAAGTATCGAAATATTGGTAAAAATGAATATATTTACGTAATATCAAACTACATGACAAACGTGAAAAAAGTCACTATTAAACCAAATTTAAGGATTTTAACTTCGAATCATAAAGCGAGGTTTCGTATTATTTAGATACAAGAAAAGACATATGAAATTTTTTTTCCAATACAAATGATAAAAATCAATGTGTTTTCATTAGAATTAACTAAATTGTTCCTGATTTTCCGTTTATATTACCGACGGAAGATGTACATGTAAAACCGCACAATTCCGGCTGAAACGTCGATATATGCAATAAAAACCGAACTTCTCCCCTTTTCAATATCTTACTCAGTATTTCAACGAGAAACAAATAGATGATTGAAGATGAAGTATTTAAGTTTATTATCTAATCAATTACGTGTTTGCATCATTTTTATCGTATATATAATGAATTAATACCAATAAACTGAAAATTCACAAAAACGTGGAAAAACGGCAAAATATTGCTTAATTCGATGATATTTTGTTTAAATCACATAAAGGAAAAGGGGTATAATAAACGTCAAAATATTGCTAAATTCGATGATGTTTAGTACGAAACAAAATGCAAGAAAACTTGCTTAAAAAGCAATATTATGCGAAATTCTGAGATATGAAGGCCAAATCACATATCGTGATACTACATGAAATAGTATCGAAATATTGGTATAAATGAGTATATTTACGTGGAATCAAACTAGATGAAAAACGTGAAAAAGTCACTATTATTCCAAATTTGTGGATTTTAACTTCGAATCATAAAGCGAGGTTTCGTATTATTTAGATCAAAGAAAAGACATATGAAAATGTTGTTTCCAATACAAATGATAAAAATCATTGTGTTTTCATTAGAATTAACTAAAATATTCCTGATTTTCCGTTTATATTACCGATGGAAGATGTACACGTAAAACCGCTCTATTCCGCCTGAAACGTCGATATATGCAATAAAAACCGAACTACTCCCCTTTTCAATATCTTACTCAGTATTTCAACGAGAAACAAATAGATGATTGAAAATGAAGTATTTAAGGTTATTATCTAATCAATTATGTGTTTGTATCATTTTTATCGTATATTTAATGAATTAATAACAATAAACTGGAAATTCACAAAAACGTGGAAAAACAGCAAAATATTGCCTAATTCGATGATATTTTGTTTATATCACATAAAGGAAAAGGGGGATGATAAACGTCAAAATATTACTAAATTCGATGATTTATAGTACGAAACAAAATGCAAGAAAACTTGCTTAAAATACAATATTATGCGAAATTCTGAGATTTGAAGGCGAAATCATATATCGTTATACTACATGAAATAGTATCGAAATATTGGTAAAAATGAATATATTTACGTAATATCAAACTACATGGAAAACGTGAAAAAAGTCACTATTAAACCAAACTTAAGGATTTTAACTTCAAATCATAAAGCGAGGTTTCGTATTATTTAGACCCTAGAAAAGACATATGACAATGTTGCTTCCAATACAAATGATAAAAATCAATGTGTTTTCATTAGAATGAACTAAAATGTAGTTGATTTTCCGTTAATATTACCGATGGAAGATGTACACGTAAAACCGCTCTATTCCGGCTGAAACGTCGATATATGCAATAAAAACCGAACTTCTCCCCTTTTCAATATCTTACTCAGTATTTCAACGAGAAACAAATAGATGATTGAAAATGAAGTATTTAAGGTTATTATCTAATCAATTATGTGTTTGTATCATTTTTATCGTATATTAATGAATTAATAACAATAAACTGGAAATTAACAAAAACGTGGAAAAACAGCAAAATATTGACTTATTCAATGATATTTTGTTTATATCACATAAAGGAAAAGGGGGATGATAAACGTCAAAATATTACTAAATTCGATGATTTATAGTACGAAACAAAATGCAAGAAAACTTGCTTAAAATGCAATATTATGCGAAATTCTGAGATTTGAAGGCGAAATCATATAGCCTGATACTACATGAAAAAGTATCGAAATATTGGTAAAAATGAATATATTTACGTAATATCAAACTACATGAAAAACGTGAAATATTGGTATAAATGAATATATTTACGTAATATCAAACTACATGAAAAACGTGAAAAAGTCACTATTAAACCAAATTTAAGATTTTTAACTTTGAATCATAAAGCAAGGTTTCGTATTATTTAGACCCAAGAAAAGACATATGACAATGTTGTTTCCAATACAAATCATAAAAATCAATGTGTTTTCATTAGAATGAACTAAAATGTTCTTGATTTTCCGTTTATATTACCGACGGAAGATGTACACGTAAAACCGCACAATTCCGGCTGAAACGTCGATATATGCAATAAAAACCGAACTTCTCCCCCTTTCAATATCTTACTCAGTATTTCAACGACAAACAAATAGTTGATTGAAGATGAAGTATTGAAGTTTATTATCTAATCAATTACGTGTTTGCATCATTTTTATCGTATATATAATGAATTAATACCAATAAACTGAAAATTCACAAAACGTGGAAAAACGGCAAAATATTGCTTAATTCGATGATATTTTGTTTAAATCACATAAAGGAAAAGGGGATTATAAACGTCAAAATATTGCTAAATTCGATGATGTTTAGTACGAAACAAAATGCAAGAAAACTTGCTTAAAATGCAATATTATTCGAAAATCTGAGATATGAAGGCCAAATCACATATCGTGATACTACATGAAATAGTATCGAAATATTGGTATAAATGAGTATATTTACGGAAAATCAAACTAGATGAAAAACGTGAAAAGAGTCACTATTATTCCAAATTTGTGGATTTTAACTTCGAATCATAAAGCGAGGTTTCGTATTATTTAGACCCAAGAAAAGACATATGACAATGTTGTTTCCAATACAAATGATAAAAATCAATGTGTTTTCATTAGAATTAACTAAAATGTTCCTGATTTTCCGTTTATATTACCGATGGAAGATGTACACGTAAGACCACTCTATTCCGGCTGAAACGTCGATATATGCAATAAAAAACGAACATCTCCCCTTTTCAATATCTTTCTCAGTATTTCAACGAGAAACAAATAGATGATTGAAAATGAAGTATTTAAGGTTATTATCTAATCAATTATGTGTTTGTATCATTTTTATCGTATATTTAATGAATTAATAACAATAAACTGGAAATTCACAAAAACGTGGAAAAACAGCAAAATATTACCTAATTCGATGATATTTTGTTTAAATCACATAAAGGAAAAGCGGGAGATAAAAGTCAAAATATTACTAAATTCGATGATTTATAGTACGAAACAAAATGCAAGAAAACTTGCTTAAAATGCAACATTATGCGAAATTCTGTGACTTGTAGGCGAAATCACATATCGTGATACTACATGAAAAAGTATCAAAATTATGGTACAAATGAATATATTTACGTAATATCAAACTACACGAAAAACGTGAAAAAAGTTACTATTAAACCAAATTTAAGGATTTTAACTTCGAATAATAAAGCGAGGTTTCGTATTATTTACATCCAAGAAAGAACATATGACAATGTTGTTTCCAATACAAATGATAAAAATCAATGTGTTTTCATTAGAATTACCTAAAATGTTCCTGATTTTCCGTTTATATTACCGACGGAAGATGTACACGTAAAACTGTTCAATTCCAGCTGAAACCACGATATAGGCAATAAAAACCGAACTTCTCTCCTTTTCAATATCTTACTCAGTATTTTAACGAGAAACAAATAGTTGATTGAAAATGACGTATTTAAGATTAATTTCTAATCAATTACGTGTTTGCATCATTTTTATCGTATATTTAATGTATTAATAACAATAAAATGAAAATTCACAAAAACGTGGGAAAACGGCAAAATATTGCCTAATTCGATGGAATTTTGTTTAAATCACGTAAAGGAAAAGGGGATGATAAACGTCAAAATATTGCTAAATTCGATGATGTTTAGTACGAAACAAAATGCAAGAAAACTTGCTTAAAATGCAATATCATGCGAAAATCTGAGATATGAAGGGCAAATCACATATCGTGATACTACATGAAATAGTATCGAAATATTGGTAAAAATGAATATTTTTACGTGATATCAAACTACATGAAAAACGGGAAAAAAGTCACTATTATTCCAAATTTGTGGATTTTTACTTAGAATCATAAAGCGAGGTTTCGTATTATTTAGATCCAAGAAAAGACATATGACAATGTTGTTTCCAATACAAATGATAAAAATCAATGTGTTTTCATTAGAATTAACTAAAATGTTCCTGATTTTCCGTTTATATTACCGATGGAAGATGTACACGTAAAACCACTCTATTCCGGCTGAAACGCCGATATATGCAATAAAAAACGAACTTCTCCCCTTTTCAATATCTTTCTCAGTATTTCAACGAGAAACAAATAGATGATTGAAAATGAAGTATTTAAGGTTATTATCTAATCAATTATGTGTTTGTATCATTTTTATCGTATATATAATGAATTAATAACAATAAACTGGAAATTCACAAAAACGTGGAAAAACAGCAAAATATTGCCTAATTCGATGATATTTTGTTTATATCACATAAAGGTAAAGGGGGATGATTAACGTCAAAATATAACTAAATTCGATGATTTATACTACGAAACAAAATGCAAGAAAACTTGCTTAAAATGCAATATTATGCGAAATTCTGAGATTTGAAGGCGAAATCAAATATCGTGATACTACATGAAAAAGTATTGAAATATTGTTAAAAATGAATATATTTACGTAATATCAAACTACATGAAAAACGTGAATAAGTCACTATTAAACCAAATTTAAGGATTTTAGCTTCGAATCATAAAGCGAGGTTTCGAATTATTTAGATCCAAGAAAAGACATATGACAATGTTGTTTCCAAGACAAATGATAAAATTCAATGTGTTTTCATTAGAATGAACTAAAATGTTCATGATTTTCCGTTTATATTAGCGATGGAAGATGTACACTTAAAACCGCACAATTCCGGCTTAAACGTCGATATATGTAATAAAATTCGAACTTCTTCCCTTTTCAACATCTTACTCAGTAATTCAACGAGAAACAAATAAATGATTGAAGATGAAGTATTTAACTTTATTATCTAATCTATTACGAGTTTGCATCATTTTTATCGTATATATAATGAATTATTACCAATAAACTGAAAATTCACAAAAACGTGGAAAAACGGCAAAATATTGCTTAATTCGATGATATTTTGTTTAAATCACATAAAGGAAAAGGGGTATGATAAACGTCAAAATATTGCTAAATTCGATGATGTTTAGTACGAAACAAAATGCAAGAAAAGATGCTTAAAATGCAATATTATGCGAAATTCTGAGATTTGAAGGCGAAATCATATATCGTGATACTACATGAAAAAGTATCGAAATATTGGTAAAAATGAATATATTTACGTAATATCAAACTACATGAAAAACGTGAAAAAAGTCACTATTAAACCAAATTTAAGATTTTTAAATTTGAATCATAAAGCGAGGTTTCGTATTATTTAGACCCAAGAAAAGACATATGACAATGTTGAGCCTCTGCATCATTCTCTTGAGCCTCTGCATCCCTCTCCTATCCCTCTACATCATTCTCTTGAGCCTCTGCATCCCTGTCTTGAGCCTCTGCATCACTCTCAAGTGCCTCTGCATCTTTCTCTTGTGCCTCTGCATCACTCACTTTAGCCTCTGCATCCCTTTCTTGAGCCTCTGCATAACTCTCGTGATCCTCTGCATCACTCTTTTGAGCCTCTGCATCATTCTCTTGAGCCTCTGCATACCTCTCTTAAGCCTCTGCATCACACTCTCAAGCCTCTGAATCACTCTCTTGAGCTTCTCCATCCCTCTCTTGAGCCTCTGCATCACTCTCTTAAACCTCTGCATCATTCTCGTAAGCCTCTGAATCACTCTCTTGAGCCTCTACATCCCTCTCTTGAGCCTCTGCATCACTCTCTTCAGCCCCTGCATCCCTCTCTTCAGCCTCTGCATCATTCTCTTGAGATTCTGCATCACTTTCTAGAGCCTCAACATCCCTCTCTTGAGCCTCTGCATCCCTCTCTTAAGCCTCTGCATCACTCTCTTGAGCCTCTGCATAACTCCCTTAAGCCTCTGCATCCCTCTCTTGATCATCTGCATCTCTCACGTAAGCCTCCGCATCACTCTCTTAAGCCTCTGAATCCCTCTCTTGAGGCCTCTGCATCACTCTCTCGAGCCTCTGCATCACTCTCTTGATCCTCTGCATCACTCTCTTGAGCCTCTGCATCCCTCTCTTGAAGTCCTGCTTCTCTCTCATGAGTCTCTGCATCCCTCTCTTCAGCCTTTGCATCACTCTCTTAAGCCTCTGCATCCCTCTCTTGAGCCTCTGCATCACTCTCAAGAGCCTCTGCATCCCTCTCTTGTGCCTCTGCATCCCTCACTTGAGCCTCTGCATCCCTCTCTTGAGCCTCTGCATCTCTCTCTTGGGCCACTGCATCCCTCTCTTGTGCCTCCGCATCTCTCTTTACAGCCTCTGCATCACTCTGTTAAGCCTCTGCATCACTCTCTCAAGCCTCTGAATCACTCTCGTGAGCTTCTGCATAACTCTCTTGAGCCCCTGCATCCCTCTCTCAACTCTCTGCATCCCTCTCTTGAGCCTCCGCAACACTCCTTTCAGCCTCTGCATCACTCTAGTAAGCCTCTGAATCACTCTCTCGAGCCTCTGCATCACTCTCTTGATCCTCTGCATCACTCTCTTGAGCCTCTGCATCACTTTCTTGAGCCTCTGCATCACTCTCTAGAGCCTCTGCATCACTCTCTTAAGCCTCTGCTTCCCTCTCTTGATCCTCTGCATCACTCTCCTGAGCCTCTGCATCAATCTCTTAAGCCTCTGCATTACTCACTTCAGCCTCTGCATCCCTCTCCTAAGCGTCTGCCTCACTCTCTTAAGCCTCTGCATCACTCTTTTGAGCCTCTACATCCCTCTCTTGAGCCTCTGCATCAATCTTTTAATTCTCTTCATCCCTCTCTTGAGCCTCCGCAACACTCCCTTCAGCCTCTGCATCACTCTAGTAAGCCTCTGAATCACTCTCTCGAGCCTCTGCATCACTCTCTTGAGCCTCTGCATCACTCTCTAGAGCCTCTGCATCACTCTCTTCAGCCTCTGCATCACTCTCTTAAGCCTCTGCTTCCCTCTCTTGATCATCTACGTCAATCTCCTGAGCCTCTGCATCACTCTCTTAAACCTCTGGATCACTCTCGTAAGCCTCTGAATCACACTCTTGAGCCTCTGCATTACTCTCTAGAGCCCCTGCATCCCTCTCTTGAGCCTCTGCATCACTCTCTTGAGCCTCTGCATCACCGTTTTAAGCCTCTGCATCCCTCTTTTGAGCCTCTACATCACTTTCTTAACCCTCTCTCCTTAGCCTCTGCATCACTCTCTTCAGCCTCTGCATCACTCTCTTAAGCCTCTGCATCCCTCTCTTGATCCTCTGAATCACTCTCTTGAGCCCCTGCATCATTCTCTTGAGCCTCTGCATTACTCTCTTGAGCCTCTGCATCACTCTCTTAAGCTTCTGCATCACTCTCTTAAGCCTCTGCTTCCCTCTCTTGATCCTCTGCGTCAATCTCCTGAGCCTCTGCACCACTCTCTTAAGCCTCTGGATGACTCTCGTAAGCCTCTGAATCACACTCTTGAGCCTCTGCATTACTCTCTAGAGCCCCTGCATCCCTCTCTTGAGCCTCTGCATCACTCTCTTGAGCCTCTGCATCACCCTTTCAAGCCCCTGCATCATTCTCTTGAGCCTCTACATTACTCTCTTGAGCCTCTGCATCACTCTCAAGTGCCTCTGCATCTTTCTCTTGAGCCTCTGCATCCCTCTCTTAAGCCTCTGCATCACACTCTTAAGCCTCTGAATCACTCTCTTGAGCCTCTCCATCCCTCTCTTGAGCCTCTGCATCACTCCCTTAAGCCTCTGCATCACTCTCGTAAGCCTCTGAATCACTCTCTTGAGCCTCTCCATCCCTCTTTTGAGCCTCTACATCACTTTCTTAAGCCTCTCTCCTGAGCCTCTGCATCACTCTCTTCAGCCTCTGCATCACTCTCTTAAGCCTCTGCATCCCTCTCTTGATCCTCTGCATCACTCTCTTGAGCCCCTGCATCATTCTCTTGAGCCTCTACATTACTCTCTTGAGCCTCTGCATCACTCTCAAGTGCCTCTGCATCTTTCTCTTGAGCCTCTGCATCCCTCTCTTAAGCCTCTGCATCACACTCTTAAGCCTCTGAATCACTCTCTTGAGCCTCTCCATCCCTCTCTTGAGCCTCTGCATCACTCTCTTAAGCCTCTGCATCACTCTCGTAAGCCTCAGAATCACTCTCTTGAGCCTCTGCATCCCTCTCTTGAGCCTCTGCATCACTCTCTTCAGCCTCTGCATCCCTCTCGTCAGCCTCTGCATCACTCTCTTGAGATTCTGCATCACTTTCTTGGGCCTCTACATCCCTCTCTTCAGCCTCTGCATCCCTCTCTTAAGCCTCTGCATCACTCTCTTTAGCTTCTGCATAACTCTCTTGAGCCTCTGCATCACTCCCTTAAGCCTCTACATCCCTCTCTTGATCATCTGCATCTCTCTCGTAAGCCTCCGCATCACTCTCTTGAGCCCTGCATAACTCTCTTGAGCCTCTGCATCACTCTCTAGAGCCTCTGCATCCCTCTCTTGAGCCTCTGCAACACTCTCTTCCTCCTATGCATCACTCTCTTAAGCCTCTGAATCCCTCTCTTGAGGCCTCTGCATCACTGTCTCGAGCCTCTGCATCACTCTCTTGATCCTCTGCATCACTCTCTTGAGCCTCTGCATCACTGTCTTGAGCCTCTGCATCACTCTCTCGATCCTCTGCATCACTCTCTTGAGCCTCTGCATCTCTCTCTTGAAGTCCTGCATCTCTCTCATGAGCCTCTGCATCCCTCTCTTCACCCTTTGCATCACTCTCTTAAGCCTCTGCATTCCTCTCTTGAGCCTCTACATCACTTTCAAGAGCATTTGCATCCCTCTCTTGTGCCGAAATATTGGTAAAAATGAATATATTTACGTAATATCAAACTACATGAAAAACGTGAAAAAAGTCACTATTATTCCAAATTTGTGGATTTTAACTTCGAATCATAAAGCGAGGTTTCGTATTATTTAGATCGAAGAAAAGACATATGACAATGTTGTTTCCAATACAAATGATATAAATCAATGTGTTTTCATTAGAATTACCTAAAATGTTCTTGATTTTTCGTTTATATTACCGATGGAAGATGTACAAGTAAAACCGCTCTATTTCGGCTGAAACGTCGATATATGCAATAAAAACCGAACTTCTCCCCTTTTCAATATCTTACTCAGTATTTCAACGAGAAACAAATAGATGATTGAAGATGAAGTATTTAAGTTTATTATCTAATCAATTACGTGTTTGCATCATTTTTATCGTATATTAAATGAATTAACGTAATTCTCTAGGTAATTGGCATATTTACGGTATAAAATGTCGTAATTTTAAACTTGTAATATGTGCAGAGAGCAAGAATTTGGTTACAAAATATGGCTGAAGGGTTGAATTTTGGATGCTTGGGATATTTTGAAAACTACAGGGAGGGTTTGGGCAAAATGTGATCCTTCGCCGCTTTCAGTAATTGGCATATTTTCGGTATAAAAATTCGTAATTTCAAACTGCGAATACATGCAGAAAGCCAGAATTTGGCTCCAAAATATTGCTCAAGGGTCGAATTTGGGATGTTTGGGAGATTTTAAAAACTGCAGGGAGGGTTTGGGCAAAATGTGACCCATCGCTGCTCTCAGTAATTGGCATATAGTCGGTATAAAAAGTCGTAATTTTAAACTGCGAATACTTGCAGAGAGCCAGAATTTGGCTCGAAAATATGGGTCAAGCGTCGAATTTGGGATGTTTGGGATTTTTTGAAAACTGCAGGCGGGGATTGTGCAAAATGTGACCTATCGCCGCTCTCAGTAATTGGCATAATTTTGGTATAAAAATTCGTAGTTTCAAACTGCGAATATGTGCGGAGAGCCAGAATTTGGCTCCAAAATATGGCTCAAGGGTCGAATTTGGGATGTTTCGGATATTTTGAAAACTGCAGGGAGGGTTTGGGAAAAATGTGATCCATCACCGCATTCAGTTATTGGCATATTTTCGGTATAAAAAGTTGTAATATGAAACTGCGAATACGTGCAGAAAGCAAAAATTTTGGCTCCAAAATATGGCTCAAGGGTTGAGTTTGGGATGTTTGGGATATTTTGCAAACCGCAGGGGGGTTTGGGCAAAATGTGACCCATTGCCGCTCTAAGAAATTGGCGTATTATGGAATAAAAATTGAGAGTGAAGAGTGATGCAGGCTCAAGAGAGTGATGCAGAGGATCAAGAGAGTGATGCAGAGGTTCGAGAGAGTGATGCAGAGGCCTCAAGAGAGGGATTCAGAGGCTTAAGAGAGTGATGCAGAGGCGGAAGAGAGTGTTGCAGAGGCTCAAGGGAGGGATGCAGAGGCTCAAGAGAGTTATGCAGAGACTCAAGAGAGTGATGCGGAGGCTTACGAGAGTGATGCAGATGATCAAGAGAGGGATGCAGAGGCTTAAGGGAGTGATGCAGAGGCTGAAGAGAGTGTTGCAGAGGTTTAAGAGAGGGATGCAGAGGCTCAAGCGAGTGATGCAGAGGCTCAAGAGAGTTATGCAGAGGCACAAGAGAGTGATGCAGAGGCTTAAGAGAGGGATGCAGAGGCTCAAGAGAGGGATGTAGAGGCTCTAGAAAGTGATGCAGAATCTCAAGAGAGTGATGCAGAGGCTCAAGAGAGGGATTCAGAAGCTCAAGAGAGTGATTCAGAGGCTTACGAGAGTGATGCAGAGGATCAAGAGAGTGATGCAGAGGCTCGAGAGAGTGATGCAGAGGCCTCAAGAGAGGGATTCAGAGGCTTAAGAGAGTGATGCAGAGGCGGAAGAGAGTGTTGCAGAGGCTCAAGAGCGGGATGCAGAGGCTCAAGAGAGTTATGCAGAGGCTCAAGAGAGTGATGCGGAGGCTTACGAGAGTGATGCAGATGATCAAGAGAGGGATGCAGAAGCTTAAGGGAGTGATGCAGAGGCTGAAGAGTGTTGCAGAGGCTTAAGAGAGGGATGCAGAGGCTCAAGCGAGTGATGCAGAGTCTCAAGAGAGTTATGCAGAGGCTCAAGAGAGTGATGCAGAGGCTTAAGAGAGGGATGCAGAGGCTCATGAGAGGGATGTATAGGCTCAAGAAAGTGATGCAGAATCTCAAGAGAGTGATGCAGAGGCTCAAGAGAGGGATGCAGAAGCTCAAGAGAGTGATTCAGAGGCTTACGAGAGTGATGCAGAGGCTTAAGAGTGTGATGCAGAGGCTTAGAAGAGGGATGCAGAGGCTCAAGGGAATGATGCAGAGGCTCAGAAGAGTGATGCAGAGGATCACGAGAGTGATGCAGAGGCTCAAGAGAGGGATGCAGAGGCTAAAGTGAGTGATGCAGAGGCACAAGAGAAAGATGCAGAGGCACTTGAGAGTGATGCAGAGGCTCAAGAGAGGGATGCAGAGGCTCAAGAGAATGATGTAGAGGGTTAGGAGAGGGATGCAGAGGCTCAAGAGAATGATGCAGAGGCTCAAGAGAGTGATGCAGAGGATCATGAGAATGATGTAGAAGCTTAAGAGGGGGATGCAGAGGCTCAAGAGAATGATGCAGCATCTTCCGTCGGTAATATAAACGGAAAATCAGGAACATTTTAGTTAATTCTAATGAAAACACATTGATTTTTATCATTTGTATTGGAAAAAACATGTCTTTTATGTCTTTTCTATTAATATGTCTTTTCTTGGATCTAAATAATACGAAACCTCAGTCTATGATTTGAAGTTAAAATCCTCAAATATGGTTAAATAGTGACTTTTTTCACGTTTTTCATGTAGTTTGATATTACGTAAATATATTCATTTTTACCAATATTTCGATACTATTTCATGTAGTATCACGATATGTGATTTGGCCTTCAAATATCAGAATTTCGCATAATATTGCATTTTAAGCAAGTTTTCTTGCATTTTGTTTCGTACGGAATATCATCGAGTTTAGCAATATATTGACGTTTATCATCCCCTTTTCCTTCATGTGATTTAAGCAAAATATCATCGAATTAGGCAATATTTTGCCGTTTTTCCACGTTTTTGTGAATTTTCAGTTTATTGGTATTAGTTCATTATATATACGATAAAAATGATGCAAACACATAATTGATTAGATAATAACCTTGAATACTTCATTTTCAATCAATTATTTGTTTCTCGTTAAAATACTGAGTATGATATTGAAAAGGGGAGAAGTTCTGTTTTTATTGCATATATCGACGTTTCAGCCGGAATAGAGCGGTTTTCGTGTACATCTTCCATCGGTAATATTAACGGAAAATCATTAACATTTAATTAATTCTAATGAAAACACATTGATTTTTATCGTTTGTATTGGAAACAACATTGTCATATGTCTTTTCTTGGATCTAAATAATACGAAACCTCGCTCTATGATTTGAAGTTAAAATCCTCAAATATGGTTAAATAGTGATTTTTTCACGTTTTTCATGTAGATTGATATTACGTAAATATATTCATTTTTGCCAATATTTTGATACTATTTCATGTAGTATCACGATATGTGATTTGGTCTTTAAATCTCAGAATTTCGCATAATATTGCATTTCAAGCAAGTTTTCTTGAATTTTGTTTCGTACGAAAAATCATCGAATTTAGCAATTTTTTGACGTTTATCTTCCCCTTTTCTTTTCGTGATTTAAACAAAATGTCATCGAATTAGGCAATATTTTGCCGTTTTTCCACGTTTTTGTGAATTTTCAGTCAATGGGTATTAATTCATTATATATACGATAAAAATGATGCAAACACATAATTGATTAGATAATAACCTTGAATACTTCATTTTCAATCAATTATTTGTTTCTCGTTAAAATACTGAGTAAGATATTGAAAAGGGGAGAAGTTCTGTTTTTATTGCTTATATCGACGTTTCAGCCGGAATAGAGCAGTTTTCGTGCATATCTTCCATCGGTAATACAAACGGAAAATCAGGAATTTTTTAGTTAATTCTAATGAAAACACATTGATTTTTATCATTTGTATTGGAAACAACATTGTCATATGTCTTTTCTTGGATCTAAATAATACGAAACCTCGCTCTATGATTTGAAGTTAAAATCCTCATATATGGTAAAATAGTGACTTTTTTCACGTTTTTCATGTATTTTGATATTATGTAAATATATTCATTTTTACCAATATTTCGATACTATTTCATGTAGTATCACGATATGTGATTTGGCCTTCAAATCTCAGAATTTCGCATAATATTGCATTTTTAACGTTTTTTTGCATTTTGTTTCGTACGAAAAATCATCGAATTTAGCAATATTTTGACGTTTATCATCTCCTTTTCCTTTATGTGATTTAAACAAAATATCATCGAATTATTCAATATTTTGCCGTTTTTTCACGTTTTTGTGAATTTTCAGTTTATTGGTATTAATTCATTATATATACGATAAAAATGATGCAAATACATAATTGATTAGATAATACCCTTAAATACTTCATTTTCAATCAACTATTTGTTTCTCGTTAAAATACTCTGCATCACTCTCTTGAGCCTCAGAGGCTCAGAGGCTCAGGAGATTGACGCAGAGGATCAAGAGAGGGAAGCAGAGGCTTAAGAGAGTGATGCAGAGGCTGAAGAGAGTGATGCAGAGGCTCTAGAGAGTGATGCAGAGGCTCAAGAGAGTGATGCAGAGGCTCAAGAGAGTGATGCAGAGGATCAAGAGAGTGATGCAGAGGCTCGAGAGAGTGATTCAGAGGCTTACTAGAGTGATGCAGAGGCTGAAGGGAGTGTTGCGGAGGCTCAAGAGAGGGATGAAGAGAATTAAAAGATTGATGCAGAGGCTCAAGAGAGGGATGCAGAGGCTCAGGAGAGTGATGCAGAGGATCAAGAGAGGGAAGCAGAGGCTTAAGAAAGTGATGCAGAGGCTGAAGAGAGTGATGCAGAGGCCCTAGAGAGTGATGCAGAGGCTCAAGAAAGTGATGCAGAGGCTCAAGAGAGTGATGCAGAGGATCAAGAGAGTGATGCAGAGGCTCGAGAGAGTGATTCAGAGGCTTACTAGAGTGATGCAGAGGCTGAAAGGAGTGTTGCGGAGGCTCAAGAGAGGGATGAGAGGGATTCAGAGGCTTAAGAGAGTGATGCAGAGACCTGAAGAGAGTGATGCAGAGGCTCAGGAGAGTGATGCAGAGGATCAAGAGAGGGATGCAGAGGCTTAAGAGAGTGATGCAGAGGCTCAAGAGAGGGACGCAGAGGCTCATGAGAGGGATGCAGAGGCTCAAGTGACGGATGAATTGGCTTAGGAGAATGATGAAGAGGCTCAAGAGAGGGATGCAGAGGTTCAAGAGAGTGATGCAGAGGCTTCAGAGGGGGATGCAAAGGCTCAGGAGAGTGATGCAGAGGCTCAAGAGAGTGATGCAGAGGCTTAGGAGAATGATGCAGAGGCTCAAGAGAGTGTGATGCAGAGGCTCAAGTGAGGTATGGAGAGGCTTAGGAGAATGATGCAGAGGCTCAAGAGAGTGATGCAGAGGCTCGAGAAAGTGATGCAGAGGCTCAAGAGAATGATGTAGAGGCTTAAGACAGGGATGCAGAGGCTCAAGAGAATGATGCAGTTCAGTCCCTTCAGCCATATTTTGGAGCCAAATTGGGCTCTCTGCACATATTCGCAGTTTGAAAATACTAATTTATACACCGAAGATATGTCAATTTCTGAGAGCGGGGATGGGTCACATTTTGCCCAAACCCCCCTGCAGTTTTCAAAATATCCCAAACATCCCAAATTCGACCCATGAGCTATGTTTAGGAGCAAAATTCTGGTTCTCTGCACGTATTCGCAGTTTGAAATTACAACTTTTTATACCGAAAATATGCCAATTACTGAGAGCGGCGATGGATCACATTTTGCCCAAACCCCCCTGTAGTTTTCAAAATATCCCAAACATCCCAAATTCGAGCCTTGAGCCATACTTTGGAGCCAAATTGTGGCTCTCTGCACATATTCGCAGTTTGAAATTACTAATTTATACACCGAAGATATATCAATTACAGAGAGCGGCGATAGGTCAAACTTTGCCTAACCCCCCCCCCCTGCAGTTTTCAAAATATCCCAAACATCTCAAATTCGACGCTTGAGCTATAATTTGGAGCCAAATTCTGGCTCTCTGCACGTATTCGCAGTTTGAAATTACGACTTTTTATACCGAAAATATGCCAATTACTCAGAGCGGTGATGGATCACATTTTGCCCAAACTCTCCATGCAGTTTTCAAAATATCCCAAACATGCCAAATTCGACCCTTGAGAATTATTTTGGAGCCAAATTCTGGCTCTCTGCACGTATTCGCAGTTGGAAATTACGAATTTTTATACAAAAAATATGCCAATTACTGAAAGTGGCGATGGATCACATTCTGCCCAAACCCTCCCTGCAGTTTTCAAAATATCCCAAACATCCCAAATTCGACGCCTGAGCCATATTTTAGAGCCAAATTCTGACTCTCTGCACGTATTTGCAGTTTGAAATTACGACTTTTTATACTGAAAATATGCCAAATACTGAAAGCAGCGATGGGTCACATTTTGCCCAAAACCCTCTGCAGTCGTCAAAATATCCTAAACATTCCAAATTCGACTCTTGAACCATATTTTGGAGCCAAGTTTTGGCTCTCTGCACATGTTCGCAGGTTGAAACTACGAAATTTTTTACCGAAAATTTGCCAATTACTGAGAGCGGCAATGGATCACATTTTGCCCAAACCCTACCTGCAGTTTTCAAAATATCCCAAACATCCCAAATTCGACCCTTGAGCGAAATTTTGGAGCCAGATTGTGGCTCTCTGCACATATTCGCAGTTTGAAATTACGACCTTTTATTCCGATAATATGTCAATTACTGAGAGCGGCGATAGGTCACATTTAAACTGCACGGAGGGGGTTTCGGCTAAATGTGACCTATCGCCGCTCTCAGTAATTGACATATTATCGGAATAAAAAGTCGTAATTTCAAACTGCGAATATGTGCAGAGAGCCACAATTTGGCTCCAAAATTTCGCTCAAGGGTCGAATTTGGGATGTTTGGGATATTTTGAAAACTGCAGGGGGGGTTTTGGCAAAATGTGACCCATCGCCGCTCTCAGTAATTGGCATATTTTAGGTATAAAATGACGTAATTTCAAACTGCGAATACGTGCAGAGAGCCCAAATTTGGTTCCAAAATACGGCTCAAGCGTCGAATTTGGGATGTTTGGGATATTTTGCAAATTGCAGGGGGGGGGGGGGTTGGGCAAAATGTGACCCATCGCTTCTTTCAGTAATTGGCATATTTTCAAGCGTCAAAATTAGGATGTTTGGGATAAAAATCGTAATTTCAAACTGCGAATACGTGCAGAGAGCCAGAATTTGGCTCCAAAATAATTCTCAAAGGTTGAATTTGGGATGTTTGGGATATTTTGAAAACTGCAGGGAGGGTTTGGGGAAAATGTGATCCATCGCCGCTCTCCATAATTGGCATATTTTCGGTATAAATATTGCTAATTTCAAACTGCGAATACGTGCAGAGAGCTAGAATTTGGCTCCAAAATATGGCTCAAGCGTTGAATTTGGGATGTTTTGGATATTTTCAAAACTGCAGGGAGGGTTCGGGCAAAATGTGATCCATCGCCGCTCTCAGTAATTGACATATTTCCGGTTTAAAAAGTCGTAATTTAAAGCTGCGAATACGTGCAGAGAGCCAGAATTTGGCTCCAAAATATGGCTCAGGCGTCGAATTTGGGATGTTTGAGATATTTTGAAAACTGCAGGGAGGGTTTGGGCAAAATATTATCCATTGCCGCATTCAGTAATTGACATATTATCGGTATAAAAATTCGTAATTTCAAACTGCGAATATATGTGCAGAGAGCCACAATTTGGCTCCAAAATTTCGCTCAAGGCTCGAATTTTGGATTTCTGGGATATTTTGAAAACTGCAGGGGGGTTAGGGCAAAATGGGACCCATTGCCACTCTCAGTAATTGGCATATTTTCGGTATAAAATGACGTAATTTCAAACTGCGAATACGTGCAGAGAGCCCGAATTTGGTTCCAAAATACGGATCAAGCGTCGAATTTGGGATGTTTGGGCTATTTTGAAAACTGCAGGGAGGGTTTGGGCAAAATGTGACAAATCACTGCTCTCAGTAATTGGCATATTTTCAGTATAAAAAGTCGTAATTTCAAACTGCGAATACATGTAAAGAACCAGAATTTGGCTCCAAAATAAGGCCCAAGGGTAGAATTTGGGATTTTTGGGATATATTGAAAACTGCAGGTAGGGTTTGGGCAAAATGTGGTCCATTGCCGCTCTAAGTAATTGGCATATTTTCGGTATAAAAATTCGTAATTTCAAACTGCGAATACGTGCAGAAATCCAGAATTTGGCTCCAAAATATGGCTCAAGCGTTGAATTTGGGATGTTTGGGATATTTTGAAAACTGCAGGGAGGGTTTGGGTAAAATGTGATCCATCGCCACTTTTATTAATTGGCATTTTTTTCAGTATAAAAGTCGTAATTTCAAACTGCGAATACATGCAGAGAGCCAGAATTTGGCTCCAAAATATAACTCAAGCGTCGAACTTCGGATGTTTGCTATATTTTGAAACTGCAGGGAGGGTTTGGGCAAAATGTGATCCATCGCCGCTCTCGGTAAATGGCATATTTTCGGTATAAAATGACGTAATTTCAAACTGCGAGTATGTGCATAGAGCCCGAATTTGGCTCCAAAATATGGCACAAGGGTCGAATTTGGGATGTTTGGGATATTTTGAAATTTGCAGGAAAGGCTTGGGCAAAATGTGATCCATCGCTGCACTCAGTAATTGGCATATTTTCGGTACAAAATGTCATAATTTCAACTGCTAATACGTGCAGAGAGCCCGAATTTGGCTCCAAAATATGGCTCAAGCGTGGAATTTGGGATGTTTATGATATTTAGAAAACTGCAGGGAGGGTTTGGGCAAAATGTGATCTATTGCCGCTTTCAGTAATTGTCATGTTTTCGTTATAAAATGTCGTAATTTCAAACTGCGAATACGCGCAGAAAGCTAGAATTTGGCTCCAAAATATGGCTCAAAGTTCGAGTTTGGGATGTTTGGGATATTTTGCAAATTGCAGGGGTGATTTGGGCAAAATGTGACCCATCGCTTCTTTCAGTAATTGGCATATTTTCAAGCGTCAAATTTACGATGTTTGGGATAAAAACTCGTAATTTCAAACTGCGAATACGTGCAGAGAGCCCGAATTTCGCTCCAAAAACATTTTCAAGAGTCGAATTTGGGATGTTTGGGATATTTTGAAAACTGCACGGAGGGGGTTTGGGCTAAATGTGACCTATCGCCGCTCTCAGTAATTGACATATTATCGGAATAAAAAGTCGTAATTTCAAACTGCGAATATGTGCAGAGAGCCACAATCTGGCTCCAAAATTTCGCTCAAGGGTCGAATTTGGGATGTTTGGGATATTTTGAAAACTGCAGGGGGGTTTTGGCAAAATGTGACCCATCGCCGCTCTCAGTAATTGACATATTTTAGGTATAAAATGACGTAATTTCAAACTGCGAATACGTGCGGAGAGCCCAAATTTGGTTCCAAAATACGGCTCAAGCGTCGAATTTGGGATGTTTGGGATATTTTTAAAACTGCAGAGAGGGTTTGGGCATAATGTGATCCATCGCTACTTTCCGTAATTGGCATATTTTCAGTATAAAAAGTCATAGTTTCAAACTGCGAATACGTGCAGAGAGCCAAAATTTGGCTCCAAAATATGGCTCAAGGGTCAAATTTGGGATGTTTGGGATATTTGAAAACTGCAAGGGGGGGGGGACAAAATGTGACTCATCGCTGCTTTCAGTAATTGGCATATTTTCAGTATAAAAAGTCGTAATTTCAAACTGCAATACGTGCAGAGAGCCAGAATTTGGCTCCAAAATAAGGCTCCTGGGTCGAATTTGGGATGTTTGGGATATTTTGAAAACTGCATGGGGTTTTGGGCAAAATGTGACATTTCGCCGCTCACAGTAATTTGCATTATTTCGGTATAAAAAGTCAAAATTTCAAACTGCTAATAGGTGCAGAGAGCCACAATTTTGCTCCAAAATATGGCTCAAGCTTCGAATTTGGGATGTTTCCGATAATTTGAAAACTTGCGGGGTTTGGGCAAAACGTGACATATCGCTGCTCAAGGTAATTGGCATATTTTCGGTATAAAAATTCGTATTTTTAACATGCGAATACGTGAAAAAAGCAGAACTTGGCGCTAAAATAAGGCTCCAGGGTTGAATTTGGGATATTTGGGATATTTGGAAAACTGGAGGGAGGGTTTGGGCAAAATGTGATCCATCGCCTCTCTCCGTAATTGGCATATTTTCGGTATAAAAATTCGTAATTTCAAGCTGCGAATATGTGCAGAGACCCAAAATTTGGCTCCAAAATATGGCTGAAGGGTCGAATTTGGGATGTTTGAGATAATTTAAAAACTGCAGGGGGGTTTGGGTAAAATGTGACCTATCGCCGCTTTAAGTAATTGGCATATTTTCGGTATAAAATGACGTAATTTCAAACTGCGAATACGTGCAGAGCGGCCGAATTTGGCTCCAAAATATGGTTCAAGCGCCGAACTTGGAATGTTTTGGATATTTTGAAAAGTGCAAAGTGGGTTTGGGCAAAATGTGACCCATCGCTGCTCTCAGTAATTAACATATTTTCGGTATAAAAATTCGTAATTTCAACCTGCGAACATGTGCAGAGAGCCAAAATTTGGCTCCAAAATATGGCTCAAAAGTCGAATTTGGGATATTTAGGATATTTTGAAAACTGCAGAGGGTTTTGGGCAAAATGTGACCCATCGCTGCTTTCAGTAATTGGCATATTTTCAGTATAAAAAGTCGTAATTTCAAACTGCGATTACGTGCAGAGAGTCAGAATTTGGATCCAAAATCAAACTCAAGGGTCGAATTTTGGATGTTTGGGATATTTTGAAAACTGCAGGTAGGGTTTGGGCAAAATGTGATCCATTGCCGCTCTCAGTAATTGGCAAATTTTCGGTAAAAAATTTCGTAGTTTCAACCTGCGAACATGTGCAGAGAGCCAAAACTTGGCTCCAAAATATGGCTCAAGAGTCGAATTTCGAATGTTTAGGATATTTTGAAGACTGCAGAGGGTTTTGGGCAAAATGTGACCCATCGCTGCTTTCAGTATTTGGCATATTTTCAGTATAAAAATTCGTAATTTCAAACTGCAAATACGTGCAGAGAGTCAGAATTTGGCTCTAAAATATGGCTCAGGCGTCGAATTTGGGATGTTTGGGATATTTTGAAAACTGCAGGGAGGGTTTGGGCAGAATGTGATCCATCGCCACTTTCAGTAATTGGCATATTTTTTGTATAAAAATTCGTAATTTCCAACTGCGAATACGTGCAGAGAGCCAGAATTTGGCTCCAAAATAATTCTTAAGGGTCGAATTTGGCATGTTTGGGATATTTTGAAAACTGCATGGAGAGTTTGGGCAAAATGTGATCCATCACCGCTCTGAGTAATTGGCATATTTTCGGTATAAAAAGTCGTAATTTCAAACTGCGAATACGTGCAGAGAGCCAGAATTTGGCTCCAAATTATAGCTTAAGCGTCGAATTTGAGATGTTTGGGATATTTTGAAAACTGCAGGGGGGGGGGGGGTAGGCAAAGTTTGACCTATCGCCGCTCCTGAGCCTCTGCATCACTCTCTTAAGCCTCTGCATTACTCACTTGAGCCTCTGCATCCCTCTCCTAAGCGTCTGCCTCACTCTCTTAATTCTCTGCATCACTCTTTTGAGCCTCTGCTTCCCTCTCTTGAGCCCCTGCATCCCTCTCTTGAGCCTCTGTATCAATCTTTTAATTCTCTTCATCCCTCTCTTGAGCCTCCGCAACACTCCCTTCAGCCTCTGCATCACTCTAGTAAGCCTCTGAATCACTCTCTCGAGCCTCTGCATCACTCTCTTGATCCTCTGCATCACTCTCTTGAGCCTCTGCATCACTCTCTTGAGCCTCTGCATCACTCTCTAGAGCCTCTGCATCACTCTCTTCAGCCTCTGCATTACTCTCTTAAGCCTCTGCTTCCCTCTCTTGATCCTCTGCATCAATCTTCTGAGCCTCTGCATCACTCTCTTAAGCCTCTGCATCCCTCTCTTGATCCTCTGCATCACTCTCTTGAGCCCCTGCATCATTCTCTTGAGCCTCTGCATCCCTCTCTTAAGCCTCTACATCATTCTCTTGAGCCTCTGCATTACTATCTTGAGCCTCTGCATCACTGTCTAAAGCCTCTGCATCTCTCTCTTCATTCTCTGCATCCCCTCTATTAAGCCTCTGCATCACTCTCTTGAGCCTCTACATCACTCTATTGAGCTTCTGCATCACTCTCTTGAGCCTCTGCATCATTCTCTTGAGCCTCTGCATCCCTCTCCTAAACATCTACATCATTCTCTTGAGCCTCTGCATCCCTCTCTTGAGCCTTTGCATCACTCTCAAGTGCCTCTGCATCTTTCTCTTGTGCCTCTGCATCACTCACTTTAGCCTCTGCATCCCTCTCTTGAGCCTCTGCATCACTCTCGTGA
This sequence comes from Procambarus clarkii, assembly GCF_040958095.1. NCBI lineage: Eukaryota > Metazoa > Arthropoda > Malacostraca > Decapoda > Cambaridae > Procambarus > Procambarus clarkii. The sequence continues at coordinate 3,441,547 of NC_091165.1, forward strand.
TCCTCTGCATCACTCTTTTGAGCCTCTGCATCATTCTCTTGAGCCTCAGCATCACTCTCTTAAGCATCTGCATCACACTCTTAAGCCACTGAATCACTCTCTTGAGCCTCTCCATCCCTCTCTTGATTCTCTGCATCACTCTCGTAAGCCTCTGCATCACTCTCGTAAGCCTCTGAATCACTCTCTTGAGCCTCTGCATCCCTCTCTTGAGCCTCTGCTTCACTCCCTTAAGCCTCTGCATCCCTCTCTTGATCATCTGCATCTCTCTCGTAAGCCTCCGCATCACTCTCTTGAGCCTCTGCATAACTCTCTTGAGTCTCTGCATCACTCTCTAGAGCCTCTGCATCCCTCTCTTGAGCCTTTGCAACACTCTCTTCCGCCTCTGCACCACTCTCTTTAGCCTCTGAATCCCTCTCTTGAGGCCTCTGCATCACTCTCTCGAGCCACTGCATCACTCTCTTGATCCTCTGCATCACTCTCTTGATTCTCTGCATCACTCTCTTAAGCCTCTGCATCCCTCTCTTGAGCCTCTGCATCACTCTCAAGAGCATTTGCATCCCTCTCTTGTGTCTCTGCATCCCTCACTTGAGCCTCTGCATCTCTCTCTTGTGCCACTGCATCCCTCTCTTGAGCCTCCGCATCTCTCTTTTAAGCCTCTGCATCACTCTGTTAAGCCTCAGCATCACTCTCTCAAGCCTCTGAATCACTCTCTTGAGCCTCTGCATCGCCCTCTTAAGCCTCTGCATTACTCTCTTGAGCCTCTGCATCCCTCTCCTAAGCGTCTGCCTCACTCTCTTATGCCTCTGCATCACTCTCTTGAGCCTCTGCATCCCTCTCTTGAGCCTCTGCATCAATCTTTTCATCCTCTTCATCCTCCCTCTCATGAGCCTCCGCAACACTCCCTTCAGCCTCTGCATCACTCTAGTAAGCCTCTGCATCACTCTCTTTAGCCTCTGCATAACTCTCTTGAGCCTCTGCATCACTCTCTAGAGCCTCTGCATCCCTCTCTTGAGCCTCTTCAGCACTGTCTTCCGCCTCTGCATCACTCTCTTAAGCCTCTGAATCCCTCTCTTGAGGCCTCTGAATCACTCTCTCGAGCCTCTGCATCACTCTCTTGATCCTCCGCATCACTCTCTTGAGCCTCTGCATCACTCTTTTGAGCCTCTGCATCACTTTCTTGAGCCTCTGCATAACTCTCTAGAGCCTCTGCATCACTCTCTTCAGCCTCTGCATCACTCTCTTAAGCTTCTGCTTCCCTCTCTTGATCCTCTGCATCACTCTACTGAGCCTCTGCATCACTCTCTTAAGCCTCTGCATCACTCTCGTAAGACTCTGAATCACTCTCTTGATACTCTGTATTACTCTCTAGAGCCCCTGCATCCCTCTCTTGATCCTCTGCATCACTCTCTTGAACCTCTGCATCATTCTCTTGAGCCTCTGCATTACTCTCTTGAGCCTATGCATCACTGTCTAAAGCCTCTGCATCTCTCTCTTCAGCCTCTGCATCCCCTCTATTAAGCCTCTGCATTACTCTCTTAAGCCTCTGCATCACTCTACTGAGCTTCTGCATCCCCCTCTTGAGCCTCTGCATCACTCTCTATTAAGTGCCTCTGCATCTTTCTCTTGTGCCTCTGCATCACTCATTTTAGCCTCTGCATCACTCTTTTGAGCTTCTGCATCATTCTCTTGAGCCTCTGCATCCCTCTTTTAAGCCTCTGCATCACTCTCTTAAGCCTCTGCTTCCCTCTCTTGATCCTCTGCATCATGCTCCTGAGCCACTGCATCACTCTCTTGAGCCCCTGCATCCCTCTCTCACCTCTCTGCATCACTCTCTTGAGCCTCTGCATCACTCTCTTGAGCCTCTGCATCCCTCTCTTGAGCCTCTGCATCAATCTTTTCATCCTCTTCATCCCTCTCTTGAGCCTCCGCAACACTCCCTTTAGCCTCTGCATCACTCTAGTAAGCCTCTGAATCACTCTCTCGAGCCTCTGCATCACTCTCTTGATCCTCTGCATCACTCTCTTCAGCCTCTGCATCACTCTCTTGAGCCTCTGCGTCACTCTCTAGAGCCTCTGCATCACTCTCTTCAGCCTCTGCATTACTCTCTTAAGCCTCTGCTTCCCTCTCTTGATCCTCTGCATCAGTCTCATGAGCCTCTGCATCACTCTCTTAAGCCTCTGCATCACTCTCGTAAGCCTCTGAATCACTCTCTTGAGCCTCTGCATTACTCTCTTGAGCTCCTGCATCCCTCTCTTGAGCCTCTGCATCACTCTCTTGAGCCTCTGCATCACCCTTTTAAGCCTCTGCATCCCTCTTTTGAGCCTCTGCATCACTTTCTTAAGCCTCTCTCCTGAGCCTCTGCATCACTCTCTTGAGCGTCTGCATCACTCTCTTAAACCTCTGCATCCCTCTCTTGATCCTCTGCAGCACTCTCTTGAGCCTCTGCATCATTCTCTTGAGCTTCTGCATCCCTCTCTTAAGCCTCTACATTATTCTCTTGAGCCTCTGCATTACTCTCTTGAGCCTCTGCATCACTGTCTAAAGCCTCTGCATCTCTCTCTCCAGCCTCTGCACCCCTCTATTAAGCCTCTGAATCACTCTCTTAAACCTCTGCATCACTCTATCGAGCTTCTGCATCATTCTCTTGAGCCTCTGCATCCCTCTCTTAAGCCTCTGCATCATTCTCTTGATCCTCTGCATCATTTTCTTGAGCCTCTGCATCATTCTCTTGAGCCTCTGCATCCCTCTCCTAAAAGCCTCTACATCATTCTCTTGAGCCTCTGTATCCCTCTCTTGAGCCTCTGCATCACTCTCAAGTGCCTCTGCATCTTTCTCTTGTGCCTCTGCATCACTCACTTTAGCCTCTGCATCCCTCTCTTGAGCCTCTGCATCACTCTCGTGATCCTCTGCATCACTCGTTTTAGCCTCGGCATCATTCTCTTGAGCCTCAGCATCCCTCTCTTAAGCCTCTGCATTACACTCTTAAGCCTCTGAATCACTCTCATGAGCCTCTCCATCCCTCTCTTGAGCCTCTGCATCACTCTCTTAAGCCTCTGCATCACTCTCGTAAGCCTCTGCATCACTCTCTTAAGCCTCTGCATCACTCTCGTAAACCTCTGAATCACTCTCTTGAGCCTCTCTATCATTCTCTTGAGCCCCTGCATCCCTCTATTGAGCCTCTGCATCTCTCTTTTGAGCCTCTGCATCACTTTCTTAAGCCTCTGCATCCCTTTCTTGAACCTCTGCATCTCTCTCTTGAACTCCTGCATCCCTCTCATGAGCCTTTACATCCCTCTCTTGAGCCTTTGCATCACTCGCTTATGCCTCTGCATCCCTCTCTTGTGTCTCTGCATCCCTTTCTTAAGCCTCTGCATCACTCTCTTAAGCCTCTGCATCACTCTCCTAAGCCTCTGAATCACTCTCTTCAGCCTCTGCATCCCTCTCTTGAGCCTCTGCATCACTCTCTTTAGCCTCTGCATCCCTCTCTTGAGCCTCTGCATCACTCTCTTGAGATTCTGCATCACTCTCTTGAGCCTCTACATCCCTCTCCTGAGCCTCTGCATCCCTCTCTTGAGCCTCTGCATCACTCTCTTGATCCTCTGCATCACTCTCTTGAGCCTCTGCATCACTTTCTTGAGCCTCTGCATCACTCTCTAGAGCCTCTGCATCACTCTTCAGCCTCTGCAGCACTCTCTAGAGCCTCTGCATCACTCTTCAGCCTCTGCAGCACTCTCTCAAGCCTCTGCTTCCCTCTCTTGATCCTCAGCATCACTCTCCTGAGCCTCTGCATCACTCTCTTAAGCCTCTGCATCACTCTCGTAAGCCTCTGAATCACTCTCTAGATCCTCTGCATCCTACTGTCTTGAGCCCCTGCATCCCTCTCTTGAGCCTCTGCATCACTCTCTTGAGCCTCTGCATCACCCTTTTAAGCCTCTGCATCCCTCTTTTGAGCCTCTGCATCACTTTCTTAAGCCTCTCTCCTGAGCCTCTGCATCACTCTCTTCAGCCTCTGCATCACTCTCTTAAGCCTCTGCATCCCTCTCTTGATCCTCTGCGTCACTCTCTTGAGCCTCTGCATCATTCTCTTGAGCCTCTGCATCCCTCTCTTAAGCCTCTACATCATTCTCTTGAGCCTCCTCCGCATTACTCTCTTGAGCCTCTGCATCCCCTCTATTAAGCCTGTGCATCACTCTCTTAAGCCTCTGCATCACTCTATTGAGCATCAGCATCCCTCTATTAAGCCTCTACATCATTCTCTTGAGCCTCTGTGTCTCTCTCTTCAGCCTCTGCATCCCCTCTATTAAGCCTGTGCATCACACTCTTAAGCCTCTGCATCACTCTATTGAGCATCTGCATCATTTTCCTGAGCCTCTGCATCCCTCTCTTAAGCTTCTACACCATTCTCTTGATCCTCTGCATCACTCTCTTGAGCCTCTGCATCCCTCTCCTAAACCTCTACATCATTCTCTTGAGACTCTGCATCCGTCTCTTGAGCCTCTGCATCACTCTCAAGTGCCTCTGCATCACTCTCTTGAGCCTCTGCATCACTCTCGTGAACCTCTGCATCACTCTTTTGAGCCTCTGCATCATTCTCTTGAGCCTCTGCATCCCTCTCTTAAGCCTCTGCATCATACTCTTGATCCTCTGCATCATTTTCTTGAGCCTCTGCATCATTCTCTTGAGCCTCTGCATCCCTCTCCTAAAAGCCTCTACATCATTCTCTTGAGCCTCTGCATCCCTCTCTTGAGCCTCTGCATCACTCTCGTGATCCTCTGCATCACTCGTTTTAGCCTCGGCATCATTCTCTTGAGCCTCATCATCCCTCTCTTAAGCCTCTGCATCACACTCTTAAGCCTCTGAATCACTCTCATGAGCCTCTCCATCCCTCTCTTGAGCCTCTGCATCACTCTCTTAAGCCTCTGCATCACTCTCGTAAGCCTCTGCATCACTCTCTTAAGCCTCTGCATCACTCTCGTAAACCTCTGAATCACTCTCTTGAGCATCTCTATCATTCTCTTGAGCCCCTGCATCCCTCTATTGAGCCTCTGCATCTCTCTTTTGAGCCTCTGCATCACTTTCTTAAGCCTCTGCATCCCTTTCTTGAACCTCTGCATCTTTCTCTTGAACTCCTGCATCCCTCTCATGAGCCTTTACATCCCTCTCTTGAGCCTTTGCATCACTCGCTTATGCCTCTGCATCCCTCTCTTGTGCCTCTGCATCCCTTTCTTAAGCCTCTGCATCACTCTCTTAAGCCTCTGCATCACTCTCCTAAGCCTCTGAATCACTCTCATCAGCCTCTGCATCCCTCTCTTGAGCCTCTGCATCACTCTCTTTACCCTCTGCATCCCTCTCTTGAGCCTCTGTATCACTCTCTTGAGATTCTGCATCACTCTCTTGAGCCTCTACATCCTTCTCCTGAGCCTCTGCAGCCCTCTCTTGAGCCTCTGCATCACTCTCTTGATCCTCTGCATCACTCTCTTGAGCCTCTGCATCACTTTCTTGAGCCTCTGCATCACTCTCTAGAGCCTCTGCATCACTCTCTTCAGCCTCTGCAGCACTCTCTTAAGCCTCTGCTTCCCTCTCTTGATCCTCTGCATCACTCTCATGACCCTCTGCATCACTCTCTTGATCCTCTGCATTACTGTCTTGAGCCCCTGCATCCCTCTCTTGAGCCTCTGCATCACTCTCTTGAGCCTCTGCATCACCCTTTTAAGCCTCTGCATCCCTCTTTTGAGCCTCTGCATCACTCTCTTCAGCCTCTGCAGCACTCTCTTAAGCCTCTGCTTCCCTCTCTTGATCCTCTGCATCACTCTCCTGAGCCTCTGCATCACTCTCTTAAGCCTCTGCATCCCTCTCTTGATCCTCTGCATCACTCTCTTGAGCCCCTGCATCATTCTCTTGAGCCTCTGCATCCCTCTCTTAAGCCTCTACATCATTCTCTTGAGCCTCTGCATTACTATCTTGAGCCTCTGCATCACTGTCTAAAGCCTCTGCATCTCTCTCTTCATTCTCTGCATCCCCTCTATTAAGCCTCTGCATCACTCTCTTAAGCCTCTACATCACTCTATCGAGCTTCTGCATCATTCTCTTGAGCCTCTGCATTCCTCTCTTAAGTTTCTACATCATTCTCTTGATCCTCTGCATCACTCTCTTGAGCCTCTGCATCATTCTCTTGAGCCTCTGCATCCCTCTCCTAAACATCTACATCATTCTCTTGAGCCTCTGCATCCCTCTCTTGAGCCTTTGCATCACTCTCAAGTGCCTCTGCATCTTTCTCTTGTGCCTCTGCATCACTCACTTTAGCCTCTGCATCCCTCTCTTGAGCCTCTGCATAACTCTCGTGATCCTCTGCATCACTCTTTTGAGCCTCTGCATCATTCTCTTGAGCCTCAGCATCCCTCTCTTAAGCCTCTGCATCACACTCTGAAGCCTCTGAATCACTCTCTTGAGCCTCTCCATCCCTCTCTTGAGCCTCTGCATCACTCTCTTAAGCCTCTGCATCACTCTCGTAAGCCTCTGAATCACTCTCTTGAGCCTCTGCATCCCTCTCTTGAGCCTCTGCATCACTCCCTTAAGCCTCTGCATCCCTCTCTTGATCATCTGCATCTCTCTCGTAAGCCTCCGCATCACTCTCTTGAGCCTCTGCATATTTCTCTTGAGTCTCTGCATCACTCTCTAGAGCCTCTGCATCCCTCTCTTGAGCCTTTGCAACACTCTCTTCCGCCTCTGCATCACTCTCTTTAGCCTCTGAATCCCTCTCTTGAGGCCTCTGCATCACTCTCTCGAGCCACTGCATCACTCTCTTGATCCTCTGCATCACTCTCTTGAGCCTCTGCATCACTCTTGATTCTCTGCATCACTCTCTTAAGCCTCTGCATCCCTCTCTTGAGCCTCTGCATCACTCTCAAGAGCATTTGCATCCCTCTCTTGTGTCTCTGCATCCCTCACTTGAGCCTCTGCATCCCTCTCTTGAGCCTCTGCATCCCTCTCTTGAGCCTCTGCATCTCTCTCTTGGGCCACTGCATCCCTCTCTTGAGCCTCCGCATCTCTCTTTTAAGCCTCTGCATCACTCTGTTAGGCCTCAGCATCACTCTCTCAAGTCTCTGAATCACTCTCTTGAGCCTCTGCATCACCCTTTTAAGCCTCTGCATTACTCTCTTGAGCCTCTGCATCCCTCTTCTAAGCGTCTGCCTCACTCTCTTATGCCTCTGCATCACTCTCTTGAGCCTCTGCATCCCTCTCTTGAGCCTCTGCATCAATCTTTTCATCCTCTTCATCCCTCTCATGAGCCTCCGCAACACTCCCTTCAGCCTCTGCATCACTCTAGTAAGCCTCTGCATCACTCTCTTTAGCCTCTGCATAACTCTCTTGAGCCTCTGCATCACTCTCTAGAGCCTCTGCATCCCTCTCTTGAGCCTCTGCAGCACTGTCTTCCGCCTCTGCATCACTCTCTTAAGCCTCTGAATCCCTCTCTTGAGGCCTCTGAATCACTCTCTAGAGCCTCTGCATCACTCTCGTGATCCTCCGCATCACTCTCTTGAGCCTCTGCATCACTCTTTTGAGCCTCTGCATCACACTCTTGATCCTCTGCATCACTCTCTTGAGCCTCTGCATCACTTTCTTGAGCCTCTGCATAACTCTCTAGAGCCTCTGCATCACTCTCTTCAGCCTCTGCATCACTCTCTTAATCCTCTGCTTCCCTCTCTTGAGCCTCTGCATCACTCTCTAGAGCCTCTGCATCCCTCTCTTGAGCCTCTGCAGCACTGTCTTCCGCCTCTGCATCACTCTCTTAAGCCTCTGAATCCCTCTCTTGAGGCCTCTGAATCACTCTCTAGAGCCTCTGCATCACTCTCTTGATCCTCCGCATCACTCTCTTGAGCCTCTGCATCACTCTTTTGAGCCTCTGCATCACACTCTTGATCCTCTGCATAACTCTCTAGAGCCTCTGCATTACTCTCTTCAGCCTCTGCATCACTCTCTTAAGCCTCTGCTTCCCTCTCTTGATCCTCTGCATCACTCTTCTGAGCCTCTGCATCACTCTCTTAAGCCTCTGCATCACTCTCGTAAGCCTCTGAATCACTCTCTTGATCCTCTGTATTACTCTCTAGAGCCCCTGCATCCGTCTCTTCAGCCTCTGCATCACTCTCTTAAGCATCTGCATCAATCTCTTGATCCTCTGCATCACTCTCTTGAGCCTCTGCATCATTCTCTTGAGCCTCTGCATCCCTCTCTTAAGCCTCTACATCATTCTCTTGAGCCTCTGCATTACTCTCTTGAGCCTCTGCATCACTGTCTAAAGCCTCTGCATCTCTCTCTTCAGCCTCTGCATCCCCTCTATTAAGCCTCTGCATTACTCTCTTATGGCTCTGCATCACTCTATTGAGCTTCTGCATCCCCCTCTTGAGCCTCTGCATCACTCTCTATTAAGTGCCTCTGCATCTTTCTCTTGTGCCTCTGCATCACTCATTTTAGCCTTTGCATCACTCTTTTGAGCTTCTGCATCATTCTCTTGAGCCTCTGCATCCCTCTTTTAAGCCTCTGCATCACACTCTTAAGCCTCTGAATCACTGCCTTGAGCCTCTCCATCCCTCTCTTGAGCCTCTGCATCACTCTCTTCAGCCTGTGCATCACTCTCTTAAGCCTCTGCTTCAATCTCTTGATCCTCTGCATCGTGCTCCTGAGCCACTGCATCACTCTCTTAAGCCTCTGCATTACTCACTTGAGCCTCTGCATCCCTCTCCTAAGCGTCTGCCTCACTCTCTTAAGCCTCTGCATCACTCTTTTGAGCATCTGCTTCACTCTCTTGAGCCTCTGCATCAATCTTTTAATTCTCTTCATCCCTCTCTATAGCCTCCGCAACACTCCCTTCAGCCTCTGCATCACTCTAGTAAGCCTCTGAATCACTCTCTCGAGCCTCTGCATCACTCTCTTGATCCTCTGCATCACTCTCTTGAGCCTCTGCATCACTCTCTTGAGCCTCTGCATCACTCTCTTCAGCCTCTGCATTACTCTCTTAAGCCTCTGCTTCCCTCTCTTGATCCTCTGCATCAATCTCCTGAGCCTCTGCATCACTCTCTTAAGCCTCTGCATCACTCTCGTAAGCCTCCGCATCACTCTCTTGAGCCTCTGCATAACTCTCTTGAGTCTCTGCATCACTCTCTAGAGCCTCTGTATCCCTCTCTTGAGCCACTGCAACACTCTCTTCCGCCTCTGCATCATTCTCTTAAGCCTATGAATCCCTCTCTTGAGGCCTCTGCATCACTCTCTTGAGCCTCTGCATCACTCTCTTGATCCTCTGCATCACTCTCTTGAGCCTCTGCATCACTCTCTTGAGCCTCTGCATCACTCTCTTGATCCTCTGCATCACTCTCTTGCGCCTCTGCATCCCTCTCTTGAAGTCCTGCATCTCTCTCATGAGCCTCAGCATCGCTCTCTTCAGCCTTTGCATCTCTTTCTTGGGCCACTGCATACCTCTCTTGAGCCTCCGCATCTCTCTTTTAAGCCTCTGCATCACTCTGTTAATAATCTGCATCACTCTCTTAAGCCTCGGAACCACTCTCTTGAGCCTCTGCATAACTCTCTTGGGCCCCTGCATCCCTCTCTCAACTCTCTGCATCACTCTCTTGAGCCTCTGCATCACTCTTTTGAGCCTCTGCATCACACTCTTGATCCTCTGCATCACTCTCTTGAGCCTCTGCATCACTTTCGTGAGCCTCTGCATAACTCTCTAGAGCCTCTGCATCACTCTCTTCAGCCTCTGCATCACTCTCTTAAGCCTCTGCTTCCCTCTCTTGATCCTCTGCATCACTCTTCTGAGCCTCTGCATCACTCTCCTAAGCCTCTGCATCACTCTCGTAAGCCTCTGAATCACTCTCTTGATCCTCTGTATTACTCTCTAGAGCCCCTGCATCCGTCTCTTGAGCCTCTGCATCACTCTCTTGAGCCTCTGCATCACCCTTTTAAGCCTCTGTATCCCTCTTTTGAGCCTCTGCATCATTTTCTTAAGCCTCTCTCCTGAGCCTCTGCATCACTCTCTTCAGCCTCTGCATCACTCTCTTAAGCATCTGCATCAATCTCTTGATCCTCTGCATCACTCTCTTGAGCCTCTGCATCATTCTCTTGAGCCTCTGCATCCCTCTCTTAAGCCTCTACATCATTCTCTTGAGCCTCTGCATTACTCTCTTGAGCCTCTGCATCACTGTCTAAAGCCTCTGCATCTCTCTCTTCAGCCTCTGCATCCCCTCTATTAAGCCTCTGCATTACTCTCTTAAGGCTCTGCATCACTCTATTGAGCTTCTGCATCCCCCTCTTGAGCCTTTGCATCACTCTCTATTAAGTGCCTCTGCATCTTTCTCTTGTGCCTCTGCATCACTCATTTTAGCCTTTGCATCACTCTTTTGAGCTTCTGCATCATTCTCTTGAGCCTCTGCATCCCTCTTTTAAGCCTCTGCATCACACTCTTAAGCCTCTGAATCACTGCCTTGAGCCTCTCCATCCCTCTCTTGAGCCTCTGCATCACTCTCTTCAGCCTGTGCATCACTCTCTTAAGCCTCTGCTTCAATCTCTTGATCCTCTGCATCATGCTCCTGAGCCACTGCATCACTCTCTTAAGCCTCTGCATTACTCACTTGAGCCTCTGCATCCCTCTCCTAAGCGTCTGCCTCACTCTCTTAAGCCTCTGCATCACTCTTTTGAGCATCTGCTTCACTCTCTTGAGCCTCTGCATCAATCTTTTAATTCTCTTCATCCCTCTCTTGAGCCTCCGCAACACTCCCTTCAGCCTCTGCATCACTCTAGTAAGCCTCTGAATCACTCTCTCGAGCCTCTGCATCACTCTCTTGATCCTCTGCATCACTCTCTTGAGCCTCTGCATCACTCTCTTGAGCCTCTGCATCACTCTCTTCAGCCTCTGCATTACTCTCTTAAGCCTCTGCTTCCCTCTCTTGATCCTCTGCATCAATCTCCTGAGCCTCTGCATCACTCTCTTAAGCCTCTGCATCACTCTCGTAAGCCTCCGCATCACTCTCTTGAGCCTCTGCATAACTCTCTTGAGTCTCTGCATCACTCTCTAGAGCCTCTGTATCCCTCTCTTGAGCCACTGCAACACTCTCTTCCGCCTCTGCATCATTCTCTTAAGCCTCTGAATCCCTCTCTTGAGGCCTCTGCATCACTCTCTTGAGCCTCTGCATCACTCTCTTGATCCTCTGCATCACTCTCTTGAGCCTCTGCATCACTCTCTTGAGCCTCTGCATCACTCTCTTGATCCTCTGCATCACTCTCTTGCGCCTCTGCATCCCTCTCTTGAAGTCCTGCATCTCTCTCATGAGCCTCAGCATCGCTCTCTTCAGCCTTTGCATCTCTTTCTTGGGCCACTGCATACCTCTCTTGAGCCTCCGCATCTCTCTTTTAAGCCTCTGCATCACTCTGTTAAGAATCTGCATCACTCTCTTAAGCCTCGGAACCACTCTCTTGAGCCTCTGCATAACTCTCTTGGGCCCCTGCATCCCTCTCTCAACTCTCTGCATCACTCTCTTGAACCTCTGCATCACTCTTTTGAGCCTCTGCATCACACTCTTGATCCTCTGCATCACTCTCTTGAGCCTCTGCATCACTTTCTTGAGCCTCTGCATAACTCTCTAGAGCCTCTGCATCACTCTCTTCAGCCTCTGCATCACTCTCTTAATCCTCTGCTTCCCTCTCTTGATCCTCTGCATCACTCTACTGAGCCTCTGCATCACTCTCTTAAGCCTCTGCATCACTCTCGTAAGCCTCTGAATCACTCTCTTGATCCTCTGTATTACTCTCTAGAGCCCCTGCATCCCTCTCTTGAGCCTCTGCATCACTCTCTTGAGCCTCTGCATCACCCTTTTAAGCCTCTGCATCCCTGTTTTGAGCCTCTGCATCATTTTCTTAAGCCTCTCTCCTGAGCCTCTGCATCACTCTCTTCAGCCTCTGCATCACTCTCTTAAGCATCTGCATCCCTCTCTTGATCCTCTGCATCACTCTCTTGAGCCTCTGCATTACTCTCTTGAGCCTCTGCATCACTGTCTAAAGCCTCTGCATCTCTCTCTTCAGCCTCTGCATCCCCTATATTAAGCCTATGCATTGCTCTCTTAAGGACTCTGCATCACTCTATTGAGCTTCTGCATCCCCCTCTTGAGCCTCTGCATCACTCTCTATTAAGTGCCTCTGCATCTTTCTCTTGTGCCTCTGCATCTTTCTCTTGTGCCTCTGCATCACTCATTTTAGCCTTTGCATCACTCTTTTGAGCTTCTGCATCATTCTCTTGAGCCTCTGCATCCCTCTTTTAAGCCTCTGCATCACACTCTTAAGCCTCTGAATCACTGCCTTGAGCCTCTCCATCCCTCTCTTGAGCCTCTGCATCACTCTCTTCAGCCTCTGCATCACTCTCTTAAGCCTCTGCTTCCCTCTCTTGATCCTCTGCATCATGCTCCTGAGCCACTGCATCACTCTCTTAAGCCTCTGCATTACTCACTTGAGCCTCTGCATCCCTCTCCTAAGCGTCTGCCTCACTCTCTTAAGCCTCTGCATCACTCTTTTGAGCATCTGCTTCCCTCTCTTGAGCCTCTGCATCAATCTTTTAATTCTCTTCATCCCTCTCTTGAGCCTCCGCAACACTCCCTTCAGCCTCTGCATCACTCTAGTAAGCCTCTGAATCACCCCCTCGAGCCTCTGCATCACTCTCTTGATCCTCTGCATCACTCTCTTGAGCCTCTGCATCACTCTCTTGAGCCTCTGCATCACTCTCTAGAGCCTCTGCATCACTCTCTTCAGCCTCTGCATTACTCTCTTAAGCCTCTGCTTCCCTCTCTTGATCCTCTGCATCAATCTCCTGAGCCTCTGCATCACTCTCTTAAGCCTCTGCATCACTCTCGTAAGCCTCTGGATCACTCTCTTGAGCCTCTGCATTACTCTCTTAAGCCCCTGCATCCCTCTCTTCAGCCTCTGCATCACTCTCTTCAGCCTCTGCATCACTCTCTTAAGCTTCTGCATCCCTCTCTTGATCCTCTGCATCACTCTCTTGAGCCCCTGCATCATTCTCTTGAGCCTCTGCATCCCTCTCTTAAGCCTCTACATCATTCTCTTGAGCCTCTGCATTACTCTCTTGAGCCTCTGCATCACTGTCTAAAGCCTCTGCATCTCTCTCTTCAGCCTCTGCATCTCCTCTATTAAGCCTCTGCATCACTCTCTTAAGCCTCTACATCACTCTATTGAGCTTCTGCATCATTCTCTTGAGCCTCTGCATTCCTCTCTTAAGTTTCTACATCATTCTCTTGATCCTCTGCATCACTCTCTTGAGCCTCTGCATCATTCTCTTGAGCCTCTGCATCCCTCTCCTAAACATCTACATCATTCTCTTGAGCCTCTGCATCTCTCTCTTGAGCCTTTGCATCACTCTCAAGTGCCTCTGCATCATTCTCTTGTGCCTCTGCATCACTCACTTTAGCCTCTGCATCCCTCTCTTGAGCCTCTGCATCACTCTCGTGATCCTCTGCATCACTCTTTTGAGCCTCTGCATCATTCTCTTGAGCCTCAGCATCCCTCTCTTAAGCCTCTGCATCACACTCTTAAGCCTCTGAATCACTCTCTTGAGCCTCTCCATCCCTCTCTTGAGCCTCTGCATCACTCTCTTAAGCCTCTGCATCACTCTCGTAAGCCTCTGAATCACTCTCTTGAGCCTCTGCATCCCTCTCTTGAGCCTCTGCATCACTCCCTTAAGCCACTGCATCCCTCTCTTGATCACCTGCATCTCTCTCGTAAGCCTCCGCATCACTCTCTTGGGCCTCTGCATAACTCTCTTGAGTCTCTGCATCACTCTCTAGAGCCTCTGTATCCCTCTCTTGAGCCTCTGCAACACTCTCTTCCGCCTCTGCATCATTCTCTTAAGCCTCTGAATCCCTCTCTTGAGGCCTCTGCATCACTCTCTTGAGCCTCTGCATCACTCTCTTGATCCTCTGCATCATTCTCTTGAGCCTCTGAATCACTCTCTTGAGCCTCTGCATCACTCTCTTGATCCTCTGCATCACTCTCTTGCGCCTCTGCATCCCTCTCTTGAAGTCCTGCATCTCTCTCATGAGCCTCAGCATCCCTCTCTTCAGCCTTTGCATCTCTTTCTTGGGCCACTGCAACCTCTCTTGAGCCTCCGCATCTCTCTTTTAAGCCTCTGCATCACTCTGTTAAGAATCTGCATCACTCTCTTAAGCCTCGGAACCACTCTCTTGAGCCTCTGCATCACTCTCTTGGGCCCCTGCATCCCTCTCTCAACTCTCTGCATCACTCTCTTGAGCCTCTGCATCACTCTCTTGAGCCTCTGCATCCCTCTCTTGAGCCTCTGCATCAATCTTTTCATCCTCTTCATCCCTCTCTTGAGCCTCCGCAACACTCCCTTTAGCCTCTGCATCACTCTAGTAAGCCTCTGAATCACTCTCTTGAGCCTCTGCATCACTCTCTTGATCCTCTGCATCACTCTCTTGAGCCTCTGCATCACTCTCTTGAGCCTCTGCGTCACTCTCTAGAGCCTCTGCATCACTCTCTTCAGCCTCTGCATCACTCTCTTAAGCCTCTGCTTCCCTCTCTTGATCCTCTGCATCAGTCTCATGAGCCTCTGCATCACTCTCTTAAGCCTCTGCATCACTCTCGTAAGCCTCTGAATCACTCTCTTGAGCCTCTGCATTACTCTCTTGAGCTCCTGCATCCCTCTCTTGAGCCTCTGCATCACTCTCTTGAGCCTCTGCATCACCCTTTTAAGCCTCTGCATCCCTCTTTTGAGCCTCTGCATCACTTTCTTAAGCCTCTCTCCTGAGCCTCTGCATCACTCTCTTGAGCGTCTGCATCACTCTCTTAAACCTCTGCATCCCTCTCTTGATCCTCTGCATCACTCTCTTGACCCTCTGCATCATTCTCTTGAGCTTCTGCATCCCTCTCTTAAGCCTCTACATTATTCTCTTGAGCCTCTGCATTACTCTCTTGAGCCTCTGCATCACTGTCTAAAGCCTCTGCATCTCTCTCTCCAGCCTCTGCACCCCTCTATTAAGCCTCTGCATCACTCTCTTAAACCTCTGCATCACTCTATCGAGCTTCTGCATCATTCTCTTGAGCCTCTGCATCCCTCTCTTAAGCCTCTGCATCATTCTCTTGATCCTCTGCATCATTTTCTTGAGCCTCTGCATCATTCTCTTGAGCCTCTGCATCACTCTCTTGATCCTCTGCATCACCCTTTTAAGCCTCTGCATCCCTCTTTTGAGCCTCTGCATCATTTTCTTAAGCCTCTCTCCTGAGCCTCTGCATCACTCTCTTCAGCCTCTGCATCACTCTCTTAAGCATCTGCATCCCTCTCTTGATCCTCTGCATCACTCTCTTGAGCCTCTGCATCATTCTCTTGAGCCTCTGCATCCCTCTCTTAAGCCTCTACATCATTCTCTTGAGCCTCTGCATTACTCTCTTGAGCCTCTGCATCACTGTCTAAAGCCTCTGCATCTCTCTCTTCAGCCTCTGCATCCCCTCTATTAAGCCTCTGCATCACTCTCTTAAGCCTCTGCATCACTCTATTGAGCTTCTGCATCCCCCTCTTGAGCCTCTGCATCACTCTCAATTAAGTGCCTCTGCATCTTTCTCTTGTGCCTCTGCATCACTCTTTTGAGCTTCTGCATCATTCTCTTGAGCCTCTGCATCCCTCTCTTAAGCCTCTGCATCACACTCTTAAGCCTCTGAATCACTCCCTTGAGCCTCTCCATCCCTCTCTTGACCCTCTGCATCACTCTCTTCAGCCTCTGCATCACTCTCTTAAGCCTCTGCTTCCCTCTCTGGATCCTCTGCATCATGCTCCTGAGCCTCTACGTCACTCTCTTAAGCCTCTGCATTACTCACTTGAGCCTCTGCATCCCTCTCCTAACCCAGCAAACACAAATCATCTACACAACGTTCGCCTATCTCTTCCCATAGGTGTGGGAATGATTTGCATTGAGAATGGTGCAGGAGAGCCTTTGAGAAACTTTTACTCAAAAAATCCAAACACAAAGGTTTAATTATAAATTGTTTTTCTACAATTATTTTCTTCCAAATGTAAAACAAATAGTTTTTACATGTTTAAATATAAAATTGATGGTGTTTTTTTGTAAAATTCATTAATAAATTGTGAATGATATATATTGGCTGAGTGAAACCTGTAAAATCCATTTAGTTATAATATGAACAGAAAAAAGTAGTTTTCCAAATTTTCTAAAAATCGCTCTTTTTAACACAATTTGACTCCTTGTGCATTCCACTAAACACTAATATCATGTTTAAATATATAATTTATGTATTATTCCCTAAGATAATTTATATAAATTATAAAAGTTGCTGGAAAGTGGTGAGAAAGAATCTGAAAACGTTTTGTTGTCTTATATTGGCGTGTTCTTATTAACTAGAGTGAGTAAGAGTGAGCGAGAGTGGGTAAGAGTGAGTGAGAGTGCCAGAGAGTGTGTAAGTGTGAGTAAGAGTGAGTATAAGTAAGAGTGACTGAGAGTGAGTAAGAGTGACAGAGTGAGAGTAAGGGTGACAGAATGAGTAAGAGTGAGAATAAAGTGATTGAGAGTAAGGGTGAGTATGAGAGTAAGAGTGATTGAGAGTTAGAGTGAGAGTAAGAGTGATTGAGAGTTAGTGAGAGTAAGAGTGATTGAGAGTAAGAGTGATTGAGAGTAAGAGTGATTGAGAGTAAGAGTGATTGGGAGTAAGAGTGATTGAGAGTAATAGTGATTGGGAGTAAGAGTGATTGGGAGTAGGAGTTAGAGTGAGAGTAGGAGTAAGAATGAGAATAAGAGTGATTGAGAGTAAGAGTGAGTAAGAGTAAGAATGAGAGTAAGAGTGATTGAGAGTAAGAGTGATTGAGAGTAAGAGTGATTGGGAGTAAGAGTGATTGGGAGTAAGAGTAAGAGTGAGAGTAAGAGTAAGAATGAGAGTAGGAGTGATTGAGAGTAAGAGTGAGTAAGAGTAAGAATGAGAGTAAGAGTGATTGAGAGTAAGAGTGATTGAGAGTAAGAGTGATTGAGAGTAAGTGTGATTGGGAGTAAGAGTGATTGGGAGTAAGAGTGATTGGGAGTAAGAGTGATTGGGAGTAGGAGTAAGAATGAGAATAAGAGTGATTGAGAGTAAGAGTGAGTAAGAGTAAGAATGAGAGTAAGAGTGATTGAGAGTAAGAGTGATTGAGAGTAAGAGTGATTGAGAGTAAGTGTGATTGGGAGTAAGAGTGATTGGGAGTAAGAGTAAGAGTGAGAGTAAGAGTAAGAATGAGAATAAGAGTGACTGAGAGTAAGAGTGATTGGGAGTAAGAGTAAGAGTAAGAATGAGAGTAGGAGTGATTGAGAGTAGGAGTGATTGGGAGTAGGAGTGATTGGGAGTAAGAGTGATTGAGAGTAAGAGTAATTGAGAGTAAGAGTATGAGAGTAAGAGTGAGAGAGAGTGAGTATGAATGGGTAAGGGTGACTGAGAGTGAGTAAGAATGACAGAGTAAGAGTGACAGATAGTAAGAGTGACAGAGAGTAAGAGTGACAGAGAGTAAGAGTGACAGAGTAAGAGTGACAGAGAGTAAGAGTGACAGTAAGAGTGACAGAGAGTAAGAGTGACAGAGAGTAAGAGTGACAGAGAGTAAGAGTGACAGAGAGTAAGAGTGACAGAGAGTAAGAGTGACAGAGTAAGAGTGACAGAGAGTAAGAGTGACAGAGAGTAAGAGTGACAGAGAGTAAGAGTGACAGAGAGTAAGAGTGACAGAGAGTAAGAGTGACAGATAGTAAGAGTGACAGAGAGTAAGAGTGACAGAGTAAGAGTGACAGAGTAAGAGTGACAGAGAGTAAGAGTGACAGAGTAAGAGTGACAGAGTAAGAGTGACAGAGAGTAAGAGTGACAGAGAGTAAGAGTGACAGAGAGTAAGAGTGACAGAGAGTAAGATTGACAGAGAGTAAGAGTGACAGAGAGTAAGAGTGACAGAGTAAGAGTGACAGAGAGTAAGAGTGACAGAGAGTAAGAGTGACAGAGAGTAAGAGTGACAGAGTAAGAGTGACAGAGAGTAAGAGTGACAGAGAGTAAGAGTGACAGAGAGTAAGAGTGACAGAGAGTAAGAGTGACAGAGTAAGAGTGAGTATGAGAGTGAGTAAGGATGACTGAGAGAAAGAGTGAGTAATAGTGCATAAGAGTGATTGAGAGTTAGAGTGAGAGTAAGAGTGATTGCGAGTTAGTGAGAGTAAGAGTGATTGAGAGTAAGAGTGATTGAGAGTAAAAGTGATTGAGAGTAAGAGTGATTGAGAGTAAGAGTGATTGGGAGTAAGAGTGATTGAGAGTAAGAGTGAATGGGAGTAAGAGTGATTGGGAGTATTAGTAAGAATGAGAATAAGAGTGATTGAGAGTAAGAGTGAGTAAGAGTAAGAATGAGAGTAAGAGTGATTGAGAGTAGGAGTGATTGAGAGTAAGAGTGAGAGTAAGAGTGATTGGGAGTAAGAGTGATTGAGAGTAAGAGTGATTGGGAGTAAGAGTGATTGGGAGTAGGAGTAAGAATGAGAATAAGAGTGATTGAGAGTAAGAGTGAGCAAGAGTAAGAATGAGAGTAAGAGTGATTGAGAGTAAGAGTGATTGGGAGTAAGAGTGATTGAGAGTAAGAGTGATTGGGAGTAAGAGTGATTGGGAGTAGGAGTAAGAATGAGAATAAGAGTGATTGAGAGTAAGAGTGAGTAAGAGTAAGAATGAGAGTAAGAGTGATTGAGAGTAAGAGTGATTGAGAATAAGAGTGATTGAGAGTAAGAGTGATTGGGAGTAAGAGTGATTGGGAGTAAGAGTAAGAGTGAGAGTAAGAGTAAGAATGAGAATAAGAGTGACTGAGAGTAAGAGTGATTGGGAGTAAGAGTAAGAGTAAGAATGAGAGTAGGAGTGATTGAGAGTAGGAGAGATTGGGAGTAGGAGTGATTGGGAGTAAGAGTGATTGAGAGTAAGAGTAATTGAGAGTAAGAATATGAGAGTAAGAGTGAGAGAGTGAGTATGAATGGGTAAGGGTGACTGAGAGTGAGTAAGAATGACAGAGTAAGAGTGACAGATAGTAAGAGTGACAGAGAGTAAGAGTGACAGAGAGTAAGAGTGACAGAGTAAGAGTGACAGAGAGTAAGAGTGACAGAGTAAGAGTGACAGAGAGTAAGAGTGACAGAGAGTAAGAGTGACAGAGAGTAAGAGTGACAGAGAGTAAGAGTGACAGAGAGTAAGAGTGACAGAGAGTAAGAGTGACAGAGTAAGAGTGACAGAGAATAAGAGTGACAGAGAGTAAGAGTGACAGAGAGTAAGAGTGACAGAGAGTAAGAGTGACAGATAGTAAGAGTGACAGAGAGTAAGAGTGACAGAGAGTAAGAGTGACTGAGTAAGAGTGACAGAGAGTAAGAGTGACAGAGTAAGAGTGACAGAGAGTAAGAGTGACAGAGAGTAAGAGTGACAGAGAGTAAGAGTGACAGAGAGTAAGATTGACAGAGAGTAAGTGTGACAGAGAGTAAGAGTGACAGAGTAAGAGTGACAGAGAGTAAGAGTGACAGAGAGTACGAGTGACAGAGAGTACGAGTGACAGAGCAAGAGTGACAGAGAGTAAGAGTGACAGAGAGTAAGAGTGACAGAGAGTAAGAGTGACAGATTGTAAGAGTGACAGAGAGTAAGAGTGACAGAGAGTAAGATTGACAGAGTAAGAGTGACAGAGAGTAAGAGTGACAGAGTAAGAGTGACAGAGAGTAAGAGTGACAGAGAGTAAGAGTGACAGAGAGTAAGAGTGACAGAGAGTAAGAGTGACAGAGAGTAAGAGTGACAGAGAGTAAGAGTGACAGAGTAAGAGTGACAGAGAGTAAGAGTGACAGAGTAAGAGTGACAGAGAATAAGAGTGACAGAGAGTAAGAGTGACAGAGAGTAAGAGTGACAGAGAGTAAGATTGACAGAGAGTAAGAGTGACAGAGAGTAAGAGTGACAGAGTAAGAGTGACAGAGAGTAAGAGTGACAGAGAGTAAGAGTGACAGAGAGTAAGAGTGACAGAGTAAGAGTGACAGAGAGTAAGAGTGACAGAGAGTAAGAGTGACAGAGAGTAAGAGTGACAGAGAGTAAGAGTGACAGAGTAAGAGTGAGTATGAGAGTGAGTAAGGATGACTGAGAGAAAGAGTGAGTAATAGTGCATAAGAGTGATTGAGAGTTAGAGTGAGAGTAAGAGTGATTGCGAGTTAGTGAGAGTAAGAGTGATTGAGAGTAAGAGTGATTGAGAGTAAAAGTGATTGAGAGTAAGAGTGATTGAGAGTAAGAGTGATTGGGAGTAAGAGTGATTGAGAGTAAGAGTGAATGGGAGTAAGAGTGATTGGGAGTAGGAGTAAGAATGAGAATAAGAGTGATTGAGAGTAAGAGTGAGTAAGAGTAAGAATGAGAGTAAGAGTGATTGAGAGTAGGAGTGATTGAGAGTAAGAGTGAGAGTAAGAGTGATTGGGAGTAAGAGTGATTGAGAGTAAGAGTGATTGGGAGTAAGAGTGATTGGGAGTAGGAGTAAGAATGAGAATAAGAGTGATTGAGAGTAAGAGTGAGCAAGAGTAAGAATGAGAGTAAGAGTGATTGAGAGTAAGAGTGATTGGGAGTAAGAGTGATTGAGAGTAAGAGTGATTGGGAGTAAGAGTGATTGGGAGTAGGAGTAAGAATGAGAATAAGAGTGATTGAGAGTAAGAGTGAGTAAGAGTAAGAATGAGAGTAGGAGTGATTGAGAGTAAGAGTGATTGAGAGTAAGAGTGATTGAGAGTAAGAGTGATTGGGAGTAAGAGTGATTGGGAGTAAGAGTAAGAGTGAGAGTAAGAGTAAGAATGAGAATAAGAGTGACTGAGAGTAAGAGTGATTGGGAGTAAGAGTAAGAGTAAGAATGAGAGTAGGAGTGATTGAGAGTAGGAGAGATTGGGAGTAGGAGTGATTGGGAGTAAGAGTGATTGAGAGTAAGAGTAATTGAGAGTAAGAATATGAGAGTAAGAGTGAGAGAGTGAGTATGAATGGGTAAGGGTGACTGAGAGTGAGTAAGAATGACAGAGTAAGAGTGACAGATAGTAAGAGTGACAGAGAGTAAGAGTGACAGAGAGTAAGAGTGACAGAGTAAGAGTGACAGAGAGTAAGAGTGACAGAGTAAGAGTGACAGAGAGTAAGAGTGACAGAGAGTAAGAGTGACAGAGAGTAAGAGTGACAGAGAGTAAGAGTGACAGAGAGTAAGAGTGACAGAGAGTAAGAGTGACAGAGAGTAAGAGTGACAGAGTAAGAGTGACAGAGAGTAAGAGTGACAGAGAGTAAGAGTGACAGAGAGTAAGAGTGACAGAGAGTAAGAGTGACAGAGAGTAAGAGTGACAGATAGTAAGAGTGACAGAGAGTAAGAGTGACAGAGAGTAAGAGTGACAGAGTAAGAGTGACAGAGAGTAAGAGTGACAGAGTAAGAGTGACAGAGAGTAAGAGTGACAGAGAGTAAGAGTGACAGAGAGTAAGAGTGACAGAGAGTAAGATTGACAGAGAGTAAGAGTGACAGAGAGTAAGAGTGACAGAGTAAGAGTGACAGAGAGTAAGAGTGACAGAGAGTACGAGTGACAGAGAGTAAGAGTGACAGAGCAAGAGTGACAGAGAGTAAGAGTGACAGAGAGTAAGAGTGACAGAGAGTAAGAGTGACAGATTGTAAGAGTGACAGAGAGTAAGAGTGACAGAGAGTAAGATTGACAGAGTAAGAGTGACAGAGAGTAAGAGTGACAGAGTAAGAGTGACAGAGAGTAAGAGTGACAGAGAGTAAGAGTGACAGAGAGTAAGAGTGACAGAGAGTAAGAGTGACAGAGAGTAAGAGTGACAGAGTAAGAGTGACAGAGAGTAAGAGTGACAGAGTAAGAGTGACAGAGAGTAAGAGTGACAGAGAGTAAGAGTGACAGAGAGTAAGAGTGACAGAGTAAGAGTGACAGAGAGTAAGAGTGACAGAGAGTAAGAGTGACAGAGAGTAAGAGTGACAGAGTAAGAGTGACAGAGAGTAAGAGTGACAGAGTAAGCGAGTGAGAGTGATTATGAGAGAGTTAAGAGTGTGAGGTGTGAGAGGGTATAGCAGGCCAGGGAGGCAGGATGTGTGGTCACAGGCGAGGCCTAGGCCTCGTGATCTCTAATGTTGGTTTTTATATATATGTTGGATTTTTTGTCCTGTTTCAAATTATAATTATTTAGCAGGAATGTAATAAGATATTGCACAGTATTAATGTGACAATAATATATGCATTATTTCCTTGATAATGAAACTTGTTGTTCAAAGATAATATACAATCTTTGAAGGAAACATTTTGAGAGCGCGAGCTGGCAACACTGGGCTGGTGGGTGAGAGAGACATATGGTTAGTTGTTCTCAGACCTTCAATGGTGAAGGGTGTGTCCCAGCTGGCCGCCACCAGCCGCCACCCGCCGCCCACCACCAGCCGCCACCCGCCACCACCCACCACCAGCCGCCACCCGCCACCACCCACCACCAGCCGCCACCTGCCACCACCCACCACCAGCCGCCACCCGCCACCACCCACCACCAGCCGCCACCCGCCACCACCAGCCGCCACCCGCCACCACCCACCACCAGCCGCCACCCGCCACCACCCACCACCAGCCGCCACCCGCCACCAGCCACCGCCACCCACCACCGCCACTCACCACCCGCCGCCACCACCCACCACCCGCCGCCACCCACCACCCACCACCAGCCGCCACCCGCCACAACCCACCACCAGCCGCCACCCGCCACCACCCACCACCAGCCGCCACCCGCCACCAGCCGCCACCAGCCGCCAGCCACCGCCACCCACCACCGCCACTCACCACCTGCCGCCACCACCCACCACCAGCCGCCACCCGCCACCAGCCACCGCCACCCACCACCGCCACCCGCCGCCACCACCCACCACCACCACCCACCACCACCACCCACCACCACCAGCCGCCGCCGCCACCACCACCCACCACCACCGCCGCCACCACCCATCACCGCCGCCGCCACCACCACCACCCATCACCACTGCCGCCGCCACCACCCATCACCGCCGCCGCCGCCACCACCCACCACAGCCGCCGCCGACACCACCGCCACCACCCACCACAGCCACCACCACCACCCACCACCACCACCACCACCACCACCACCACCACCCACCACCGTCGCCACCGCCCGCCACCGCTCGCCACCAGCCACCATCACCACCACCACCACCACCAGCCGCCATCACCGCCACCAGCCGCCACCAGCTGCCACCACCACCAGCCGCCACCACCACCAGCCGCCATCACCGCCACCAGCTGCCACCACCACCTGCCACCAGCCGCCACCACCGCCCGCTATCAGCCGTCACCGCCCGTTGCCACAGTCGCCACCGCCAGCCGCCACCGCCAGCCGCCACCAGCCCCCCCCCCACCGCCGATCGTCACCACCCACCACAGCCGCCGCCAGGAGGCCTGGTCGACGACCGGGCCGCGGGGACACTAAGCCCCGGAAGCACCTCAAGGTAGGTAGGTAGCCGCCGGCCGCCACCGCCCGCCACCACCCACCACAGCCGCCACCACCCGCCGCCACCACCCACCACCACCACCAGCCGCCGCCACCACCCACCACCACCAGCCGCCGCCGCCACCACCACCAGCCGCCGCCACCGCCACCACCCACCACCACCGCCGCCACCACCCACCACCACCAGCCGCCGCCGCCACCACCACCCACCACCACCGCCGATACCACCCACCACCACCAGCCGCCGCCGCCGCCACCACCACCCACCACCACCGCCGCCACCACCCACCACCCACCACCGCCAGCCGCCACCACTCATCACAGACGCCGCCACCCGCCACCGCCCGCCACCACCGCCAGACACAGCCGCCAGTGTCCGCCACTGTCCGCCACCGCCGCCACTGTCCGCCACCGCCGTCACTGTCCGCCACCGCCACCACTGTCTGCCACCGCCACCACTGTCCGCCCGCCGCCACCACTGTCCGCCCGCCGCCACCACTGTCCGCTCGCCGCCACCACTGTCCGCCCGCCGCCACCACTGTCCGCCCGCCGCCACCACTGTCAGCCCGCCGCCACCACTGTCCGCCCGCCGCCTCCACTGTCCGCCCGCCGCCTCCACTGTCCGCCCGCCGCCACCACTGTCCGCCCGCCGCCACCACTGTCCGCCCGCCGCCGCCACTGTCCGCCCGCCGCCGCCACTGTCCGCCCGCCGCCGCCACTGTCCGCCCGCCGCCGCCACTGTCCGCCCGCCGCCACTGTCCACCACCGCCGCCAAAGCCGCCACGGTCCGCCCGCCGCCACTATCCGCCACAGCCGCCACTGTCCGCCCGCCGCCACTGTCCGGCCGCCGCCACTATCCGCCACCGCCGCCACTGTCCGCCCGCCGCCACTATCCGCCACCGCCGCCACTGTCCGCCACCGCCGCCACTGTCCGCCCGCCGCCACTGTCCGCCCGCCGCCGCCACTGTCCGCACGCCGCCACTGTCCGCCCGCAGCCACTATCCGCCACCGCCGCCACTGTCCGCCACAGCCGCCACTCTCCGCCGTACAGCCTCCCCTCTCTCCGTTAGTAAATAATTATAATTGTTAGTAAATAATAAAAGAAATATAAATTATTAGATTTTTTTTACCCTTAAAGTGGCAGCGGGCGGACAGTGGCGGCGGGCGGACAGTGGCGGCGGTGGCGGATAGTGGCGGCGGGCGGACAGTGGCGGCGGTGGCGGATAGTCGCGGCGGGCGGTGACGGCTGATAGCGGGCGGTGATGGCGGCTGGTGGTGGTGGCAGCTGGTGGCGGCTGGTGGCGGTGATGGCGGCTGGTGGTGGTGGTGGTGGTGATGGTGGCTGGTGGCGAGCGGTGGCGGGCGGTGGCGACTTGTGGCAGCTGGTGGTGGCGGCGGTGGTGGGTGGTGGTGGTGGTGGTGGTGGTGGTGGGTGGTGGTGGTGGCTGTGGTGGGTGGTGGCGGTGGTGTCGGCGGCGGCTGTGGTGGGTGGTGGCGGCGGCGGCGGTGATGGGTGGTGGCGGCGGCGGTGGTGATGGGTGGTGGTGGTGGCGGCGGCGGTGATGGGTGGTGGCGGCGGTGGTGGTGGGTGGTGGTGGCGGCGGCGGCTGGTGGTGGTGGGTGGTGGTGGTGGGTGGTGGTGGTGGGTGGTGGCGGCGGGTGGCGGTGGTGGGTGGCGGTGGCTGGTGGCGGGTGGCGGCTGGTGGTGGGTGGTGGCGGCAGGTGGTGAGTGGCGGTGGTGGGTGGCGGTGGCTGGCGGCTGGTGGCGGCTGGTGGCGGGTGGCGGCTGGTGGTGGGTGGTGGCGGGTGGCGGCTGGTGGTGGGTTGTGGCGGGTGGCGGCTGGTGGTGGGTGGCGGGTGGCGGTGGGTGGTGGGTGGTGGCGGCGGGTGGTGAGTGGCGGTGGTGGGTGGCGGTGGCTGGTGGCAGGTGGCGGCTGGTGGTGGGTGGTGGCGGGTGGCGGCTGGTGGTGGGTGGTGGCAGGTGGCGGCTGGTGGTGGGTGGTGGCGGGTGGCGGCTGGTGGTGGTGGGTGGCGGCTGGTGGTGGGTGGTGGCGGGTGGCGGCTGGTGGTGGGTGGTGGCAGGTGGCGGCTGGTGGTGGGTGGTGGCGGGTGGCGGCTGGTGGTGGGTGGTGGCGGGTGGCGGCTGGTGGTGGGCGGCGGGTGGCGGCTGGTGGCGGCCAGCTGGGACACACCCTTCACCATTGAAGGTCTGAGAACAACTAACCATATGTCTCTCTCACCCACCAGCCCAGTGTTGCCAGCTCGCGCTCTCAAAATGTTTCCTTCAAAGATTGTATATTATCTTTGAACAACAAGTTTGATTATCAAGGAAATAATGCATATATTATTGTCACATTAATACTGTGCAATATCTTATTACATTCCTGCTAAATAATTATAATTTGAAACAGGACAAAAAATCCAACATATATATAAAAACCAACATTAGAGATCACGAGGCCTAGGCCTCGCCTGTGACCACACATCCTGCCTCCCTGGCCTGCTATACCTTCTCACACCTCACACTCTTAACTCTCTCATAATCACTCTCACTCGCTTACTCTGTCACTCTTACTCTCTGTCACTCTTACTCTGTCACTCTTACTCTCTGTCACTCTTACTCTCTGTCACTCTTACTCTCTGTCACTCTTACTCTGTCACTCTTACTCTCTGTCACTCTTACTCTGTCACTCTTACTCTCTGTCACTCTTACTCTCTGTCACTCTTACTCTCTGTCACTCTTACTCTCTGTCACTCTTACTCTCTGTCACTCTTACTCTCTGTCACTCTTACTCTGTCACTCTTACTCTCTGTCACTCTTACTCTGTCAATCTTACTCTCTGTCACTCTTACTCTCTGTCACTCTTACAATCTGTCACTCTTACTCTCTGTCACTCTTACTCTCTGTCACTCTTACTCTCTGTCACTCTTGCTCTGTCACTCTTACTCTCTGTCACTCGTACTCTCTGTCACTCTTACTCTCTGTCACTCTTACTCTGTCACTCTTACTCTCTGTCACTCTTACTCTCTGTCAATCTTACTCTCTGTCACTCTTACTCTCTGTCACTCTTACTCTCTGTCACTCTTACTCTCTGTCACTCTTACTCTGTCACTCTTACTCTCTGTCACTCTTACTCTGTCACTCTTACTCTCTGTCACTCTTACTCTCTGTCACTCTTACTATCTGTCACTCTTACTCTCTGTCACTCTTACTCTCTGTCACTCTTACTCTCTGTCACTCTTACTCTCTGTCACTCTTACTCTCTGTCACTCTTACTCTGTCACTCTTACTCTCTGTCACTCTTACTCTCTGTCACTCTTACTCTCTGTCACTCTTACTCTCTGTCACTCTTACTCTCTGTCACTCTTACTCTCTGTCACTCTTACTCTGTCACTCTTACTCTCTGTCACTCTTACTCTGTCACTCTTACTCTCTGTCACTCTTACTCTCTGTCACTCTTACTATCTGTCACTCTTACTCTGTCATTCTTACTCACTCTCAGTCACCCTTACCCATTCATACTCACTCTCTCACTTTTACTCTCATATTCTTACTCTCAATTACTCTTACTCTCAATCACTCTTACTCCCAATCACTCCTACTCCCAATCACTCCTACTCTCAATCACTCCTACTCTCATTCTTACTCTTACTCTTACTCCCAATCACTCTTACTCTCAGTCACTCTTATTCTCATTCTTACTCTTACTCTCACTCTTACTCTTACTCCCAATCACTCTTACTCCCAATCACTCTTACTCTCAATCACTCTTACTCTCAATCACTCTTACTCTCAATCACTCTTACTCTCATTCTTACTCTTACTCACTCTTACTCTCAATCACTCTTATTCTCATTCTTACTCCTACTCCCAATCACTCTTACTCCCAATCACTCTTACTCTCAATCACTCTTACTCCCAATCACTCTTACTCTCACTCTTACTCTCAATCACTCCTACTCTCAATCACTCTTACTATCATTCTTACTCTTACTCACTCTTACTCTCAATCACTCTTATTCTCATTCTTACTCCTACTCCCAATCACTCTTACTCCCAATCACTCTTACTCTCAATCACTCTTACTCCCAATCACTCTTACTCTCAATCACTCTTACTCTCAATCACTTTTACTCTCAATCACTCTTACTCTCAATCACTCTTACTCTCACTAACTCGCAATCACTCTTACTCTCACTCTAACTCTCAATCACTCTTATGCACTATTACTCACTCTTTCTCTCAGTCATCCTTACTCACTCTCATACTCACTCTTACTCTGTCACTCTTACTCTCTGTCACTCTTACTCTCTGTCACTCTTACTCTCTGTCACTCTTACTCTCTGTCACTCTTACTCTGTCACTCTTACTCTCTGTCACTCTTACTCTGTGTCACTCTTACTCTCTGTCACTCTTACTCTGTCACGCTTACTCTCTGTCACTCTTACTCTCTGTCAATCTTACTCTCTGTCACTCTTACTCTCTGTCACTCTTACTCTCTGTCACTCTTACTCTCTGTCACTCTTACTCTGTCACTCTTACTCTGTCACTCTTACTCTCTGTCACTCTTACTCTGTCACTCTTACTCTGTCACTCTTACTCTCTGTCACTCTTACTATCTGTCACTCTTACTCTCTGTCACTCTTACTCTCTGTCACTCTTACTCTCTGTCACTCTTACTCTCTGTCACTCTTACTCTCTGTCACTCTTACTCTCTGTCACTCTTACTCTGTCACTCTTACTCTCTGTCACTCTTACTCTCTGTCACTCTTACTCTCTGTCACTCTTACTCTCTGTCACTCTTACTCTCTGTCACTCTTACTGTCACTCTTACTCTCTGTCACTCTTACTCTGTCACTCTTACTCTCTGTCACTCTTACTCTCTGTCACTCTTACTATCTGTCACTCTTACTCTGTCATTCTTACTCACTCTCAGTCACCCTTACCCATTCATACTCACTCTCTCACTCTTACTCTCATACTCTTACTCTCAATTACTCTTACTCTCAATCACTCTTACTCCCAATCACTCCTACTCCCAATCACTCCTACTCTCAATCACTCCTACTCTCATTCTTACTCTTACTCTTACTCCCAATCACTCTTACTCTCAGTCACTCTTATTTTCATTCTTACTCTTACTCTCACTCTTACTCTTACTCCCAATCACTCTTACTCCCAATCACTCTTACTCTCAATCACTCTTACTCTCAATCACTCTTACTCTCAATCACTCTTACTCTCATTCTTACTCTTACTCACTCTTACTCTCAATCACTCTTATTCTCATTCTTACTCCTACTCCCAATCACTCTTACTCCCAATCACTCTTACTCTCAATCACTCTTACTCCCAATCACTCTTACTCTCACTCTTACTCTCAATCACTCCTACTCTCAATCACTCTTACTCTCATTCTTACTCTTACTCACTCTTACTCTCAATCACTCCTACTCTCATTCTTACTCTTACTCTCACTCTTACTCTTACTCCCAATCACTCTTACTCCCAATCACTCTTACTCTCAATCACTCTTACTCTCAATCACTCTTACTCTCAATCACTCTTACTCTCACTAACTCTCAATCACTCTTACTCTCACTCTAACTCTCAATCACTCTTACTCTCATACTCACCCTTACTCTCAATCACTTTATTCTCACTCTTACTCATTCTGTCACCCTTACTCTCACTCTGTCACTCTTACTCACTCTCAGTCACTCTTACTTATACTCACTCTTACTCACACTTACACACTCTCTGGCACTCTCACTCACTCTTACCCACTCTCGCTCACTCTTACTCACTCTAGTTAATAAGAACACGCCAATATAAGACAACAAAACGTTTTCAGATTCTTTCTCACCACTTTCCAGCAACTTTTATAATTTATATAAATTATCTTAGGGAATAATACATAAATTATATATTTAAACATGATATTAGTGTTTAGTGGAATGCATAAGGAGTCAAATTGTGTTAAAAGGAGCGATTTTTAGAAAATTTGGAAAACTACTTTTCTGGGGGGAGCCCCGTCGGCTCCCCGGAGCTTTACCGGCTGATATGCTAATGTCAGACTTTGGCATCAGTCATGTGTATGGAGTTCTAGGGCCTACCGGGGACCACGAGCCAGAACCTGGCCCCCTCAGAGAGGCAAGGGGAGCAATGGCCTATAGAAACCCCCGTGTGGTTGGAAGCATTCTATGTCTGCCATCGACCGGGTCAAGCATCCAGAAAGGTAAGCATTCCAAAACAAACCCCTATTCTGGTGAAAATTGCTACCTAAGCCGAACTAGTGAATAGAACTCTTCAACAGAAAACACGGAAACTAGTATGACGTCATACGTCACCGCGCCGCTGTCTGCGCAGCTCCCCCCTCCCCGGGAGGGGGAAGGGGGAGCCCCAGACCTCCCACGCCGGCTATCCACCCATCAGTTCTTCGGCTGATGCTATAGGCAATGGTTATGTGCTCCGGCTCCAGTGGTTGTTTCAGCACTGTACCTAGAGTGTGGTGTCTGTTTTCTAGGTGGTGCGTGAGCCGGGTGTGATTCTTCAGTACTCGGGCTGCATGCGCCTAGGGTTCCCTTCCCTAGGTGCCCTGTAAGTACTGCCCTTGGGGCTTGGGGCCACCTTCCACAAGTTCCTTGGGTCCTGCCCCTGCTTGGCCGTTTACCGCTTGGTTTTCGGCCGCTCTTTGTGTGCTCGGGTGTTCTGTCTCCCTTGTTCGCCTTAGAGTAAGGGGCAGTGTTTGCACTGGTGGGGCGCGGGGTACTGTGCAGCTTGTCTTTACCAATCATAGCGGCCGGCTCTGTTCCGCTTGGGTACGCTGTCCTCTTGCGGGGTTTTTCTTTTTCTTTTGTTTATATACCTGGTGGGGGGGTCTGCCTTCGTTCTTGCCCCTTGTGTCCCTTGTGTTCTGAGTATTTCTGGTGGTACCCCCTGCTAGGTCCCCGTGAGTGTACACGTCCCGGGGGTTCAGCTCTTAGAAAGTTGTTTGGTAGCTTGGGTGCCGGTTAGCAGTACCCTGCCTGGGATTACCTGAGCGCGAGTCCTCTTAAAGTAAACGCTCGGGACCCTGGGAAACCCCTGGGGGCGCGCGGGTCCGATGGATGTGACCCCAGAGCCCCCCCCTCGCTTCCAGCGAGTTTGAGGGTTGCTCTCACCTTTTGTCTCTGGGTGACTCTCTGTTTTGCCTCCGTCTGCTGCCTGTGGGGTCGGTGACACCTTCGACCCGGTGTCCTGCGAGTTTGGTTGCTCGTTGTGGCTCGGTTACCCAGTTGTGCTAACAAAGCGGGTGCGGGCAGCAGGGGCGTTGCACTTGAGCCTTGGTGGTGGCAACGTTCTCGTGGTTTCCTCCCCGGGAGCCCCGGGGCTGCCCCGTTGTATTTCGTTTTGGGACTTGGGGGTGTTGGTTGCTTCGGTTCCATCCACGCCCCCTTGTCTTTCCCCTGGTTCACCCTTCCTGCCTGTATCCGGTTCCTTACCGTCTGTAGGTTCAGGGCGGGGTGTTTGGTGGTGTTGAGACTCGGGCAGTCTCGGGGAATTCCCCTTCCGGGGTAGTGACGGGGGCATTTGGGCCTGTTCCTCCAGCCGTGTTGTATGAGTCTGCCAGTGGGCTCCCTTCCTTAGTGTTTTCACGGCTGCCCCGGTTTTCTGGTACGGCCGGGGCTTTGGGGGAACGGCTCGGCCCCGGGGCCTGTCGTGTAGGTTCCCGGGGCTGGGGAGGGGCTGACTTGGGAGGGCCTTGGCCCCGTTAGACCCCGTGGGGGGTTTTATCCCCCTCTCGGCGGGGCTTGTGGTTACGCGGAGTGGGGTCTTTCCTCCCCACTCGCCGTACGTGCTGTTGGACGTCGGCCCCTCCCCGGGCTCGGTTCCTTGGCCTTTGAGTCGGTTGGTTCCGTCCTGTGGGTGGATGTTTCCTCCCCCGCTTTTTGGGACGGTGTTTTTGTCATGTTTCTCCGTTCGATGGGGTTCTGCGTGACTTTTGATCTCGGGTGCGCCTGCGCCTTCGTGTGCCTTCGGGACTAGTGTTGGCTTCTGTGTTCTCGAGGGTACGGGAAGGTTTTTCGCTACTTCCCGCATTATTGGAACGTCTGTCGGCTCCTAGTACTTGTCGCCCTGTTGGGCTACTTGTCGCCCTGTTGGGCTACTTGTCGCCCTGTTGGGCTACTTGTCGCCCTGTTGGGCTACTTGTCGCCCTGTTGGGCTACTTGTCGCCCTGTTGGGCTACTTGTCGCCCTGTTGGGCTACTTGTCGCCCTGTTGGGCTACTTGTCGCCCGGTTGGGCTACTTGTCGCCCGGTTGGGCTACTTGTCGCCCGGTTGGGTTCCCTTTTTTTGGGCTCTTTGCTTCTTTGGCCGGTTTTATTGTTCCTGCTTCCTCTTTTGGCTCTTTTTCTCGTGCAATAGTCCTGGCTGGCGCCTTCCCGCAGGGAGGGTGTGCGGTTCGGCCAGCGTGTTATGCGCATGCGCCGTGGAGTTTGTTTTGGTCTGGGCGATGGTTCAGTGCTGGGGTTTTGCGCCCTTTTTTGCTACAGTGCTTCGCCTCTCGTTCTTCTCCCTGGCTGCGGTATGTGCCCCTTTGCGCCAGGGGTGTCCTGGTTCCCAGTTGTGGGGAGGACACCGCGGTTTTCTGTGTCATGGGTGTGGGCCGCCTCCTTCGCCTCTCCCTGTTCTCCTGCGGGTCCGGCTCTGGCGTCTTCACCTGGCGGTGCTCCCAAGTTCTTCTGGGCACGTTTGAGTCGTGTCAAGTTCGAGCCACTATTCGCCAGGTGAGTTTCTGCGGTCTGGCGTCTTTGGGCCGGGCGCTGGATGCGGCGGTGTTCATATACCTGTCTTTATTTAGGTATAATTTTGTACGACTGAGACCGTTCGCACACCAGTGACTGTCCCTTTATCACCCCTTCCTGTCCCCCTCCTGTGCATGTCCAACCCATGCTGGAGTCGTTCAGGGGACCCTCCTTTTTTAATGTTGTGAGGTGTGGGGGTTGTAGGGTTGGTTCTGTACTCACCTGGTGAGGCTCCTGGCTGTGCTTGCAGGATTTGAGCTCTGGCTCTTGGGTCCCGCCTATCTGGTAGAACTTGCGGGATAGTACCAGTGGAGTGCAGTGGTGCTATTGGCACTTTTGGGGAACACTGTATTACCTTCAGTGGTCTGTGCTTGTTACACGACCTACTTGCGAGCATAAGCCTTCTTGCTGGTTCGTCCGTGGACTTCCAGGGCGCACTGGCCTGTTTTCGTATGGCAGTTCCGGCCCGTCCTGGTTGTGGGGGTATGTGGGCCGGTGGACTGCTCCTAGCAGCTGCCTGGTGGGCCATCCTCTGGCCGGTCTGGCCTGACCTTGGGCCGGGCTTGAGGTGTAAAAGAGCTCCCAGTACCTCATCCAGCAGGTATCGAGCGGGGTTTCTCCGCCGTCGGTCGCCTGGTGCAGGTTTCTGGGCCTGCAGGGTTTTGTCGTGTCTCCGTTGGCCCTGTCTGGGGTCTGCCTGCTCCGTTCTCTGCCTTTGCAGAGGGGAGTTGCTATTTACATGTTGCATGTTGCAGTGGTGCCTGTTGCTGCTGCTGCTGCACGTGAGCATTGGTACCGTGTTTCACGGTGGCGTGTCCTTGTTCCTGTGTCCGGTTGTGGAGTGGCGCTTTGCTGCCGTTTTGTGCCTGGGGATTGCGTGGGGTTTTTGTCCCTGCCTGATTGTCCACCCCTGGTTGTTCTCCTGGTTTTTTTTTTTTTTTGTGCTTCTGCTCTTTCTTCCTGCCTCTTCTGCAGCAGGAATGTTCTGCGTGTGTTCTTAGGCGTTGGTCAGCCTGTGTCCTGTGATGTGCTTCTTTGTCTCGGTCTGTTGCAGTTGTTCGTGCCCCTTGGTTCGGGTCCTGTTCTGGCGGCGACCCTTCCGCCTTCTTTGGTTTTCCTAGCTTGCCCTGCCGGTTGTTGTTGTTTTATTTTTTTGGGGGGGTTCTTGCGATGTCTCGCGTCGGACCCGTCGTTTCTGAACTCCTGGCGGGCTTGCATGCTTCGGAGTTTTTCTGTTCGGCAGACGTTCCATCTCCTTGTGCCGCCTGGGTTTCGGTGGTCGCGCCCGAGATCTTCTCGCGGCTCCGCCTTTTTCCTGGGCTCGGGGGGGCCTTGTCGGGGCTGCTTATGTTCTGCCTCGTGGTCTCGCCTCCGGTTGGTGGTCGGGTGGCTTCGTGGTAGGTGTCCCACCTGCGTGCTTTCTTGGCGGCAGTATGGGGTATTTTGGCGGTCCTTCCTTTTCCTGTCCCTTCTTCGGTGGGTCCTTCTTGTTGGCTTGGTTTACTCTCGGCTTGGTTTTCTAGTGGGGGTTGGGGGCCGTCGTCTTGCCACATACTGTCGCCTCTTTTCGTGCGGCGCAGGCGGAGCCGCTTCAGCTTGCTTTCGGTCTTGGTGTTGCTTCTGCACCGTTAGTCAGCTGTCTTGTGCGTCATTTCACCTCCGGCCTGTTCGTGCGCCGCTTGCACCATCCTGGTCTCTGGTCAGCGTGCTCTGTCTTCTCCTCGGTTGGTAGTGCCCCTTCGGTTCCGGTGTGTTTTTTTGTCGGCTCTTTCCTTTGGGCCTTTGCCTCTGGGGGTCGGTTCGCTGTGTTTTCTTGCTCCTTCGGTTTTAGCGTTTTGGTTGTTTGATGGCAGCAGTCTCCATCTTTTCTGGCGCGGGGTGGGGCTGCTGCTTTCTGGAGGGGTCCAGGGTTTGTTGGTGCTTTGTTGGTCGGGCCGGGGGTGTGTCGTTTTTGTGTTCAGTGGCGGCCCTCTGCTGTTGTTTGCGTGCCACGGCATTTGGGTCCGGAGCGCGTTTTGCGTTGATCCGGTTCTGTTCTTCCCGGTTCGCGGGTGATGGTGTCCCGGGTGGTCAGCCGTGTTCTTGCGGCTAAGCTGCCTGTGTTCTTCCCTCATGCCTGTGGCGTTCGTGGCTTCGCTGCTCTCGCTGCCGTCTGGGCGACGTGGCCTTGCAGTCTTTCGGGCATGGATTTTTGGTGTTCGTGCAGGGGCCTTGCTGCTCGTGGTTCTCGTGTTGTTCCCGGGATTTTCGGGGCTGTGGCGCCTTGGGTTGGCGTTTGCTGCCGGTTGTCTCGCCTCCTTGGGGGGTGCGTGGTGTCCGCCTCCCGGTTTTGTCCCTTTGACCTTCCTCTGTGGGTAGTTAGCTCCGGGGAGCCGACGGGGCTCCCCCCAGAAAACCAGCGTTGAATGTAATGAAACGCCATTTTCTGGGTGAGACCCGGAGGCTCCCCGGCAACCCTCCCTCCCTCCGGTCGGCGTTTTTCGCGTGTTTTGACATCCAGCCTCGGAACTGATGGGTGGATAGCCGGCGTGGGAGGTCTGGGGCTCCCCCTTCCCCCTCCCGGGGAGGGGGGAGCTGCGCAGACAGCGGCGCGGTGACGTATGACGTCATACTAGTTTCCGTGTTTTCTGTTGAAGAGTTCTATTCACTAGTTCGGCTTAGGTAGCAATTTTCACCAGAATAGGGGTTTGTTTTGGAATGCTTACCTTTCTGGATGCTTGACCCGGTCGATGGCAGACATAGAATGCTTCCAACCACACGGGGGTTTCTATAGGCCATTGCTCCCCTTGCCTCTCTGAGGGGGCCAGGTTCTGGCTCGTGGTCCCCGGTAGGCCCTAGAACTCCATACACATGACTGATGCCAAAGTCTGACATTAGCATATCAGCCGGTAAAGCTCCGGGGAGCCTCCGGGTCTCACCCAGAAAATGGCGTTTCATTACATTCAACGCTGGTTTTTTCTGTTCATATTATAACTAAATGGATTTTAAAGGTTTCACTCAGCCAATATATATCATTCACAATTTATTAATGAATTTTACAAAAAAACACCATCAATTTTATATTTAAACATGTAAAAACTATTTGTTTTACATTTGGAAGAAAATAATTGTAGAAAAACAATTTATAATTAAACCTTTGTGTTTGGATTTTTTGAGTAAAAGTTTCTCAAAGGCTCTCCTGCACCATTCTCAATGCAAATCATTCCCACACCTATGGGAAGAGATAGGCGAACGTTGTGTAGATGATTTGTGTTTGCTGGGTTAGGAGAGGGATGCAGAGGCTCAAGTGAGTAATGCAGAGGCTTAAGAGAGTGACGTAGAGGCTCAGGAGCATGATGCAGAGGATCCAGAGAGGGAAGCAGAGGTTTAAGAGAGTGATGCAGAGGCTGAAGAGAGTGATGCAGAGGCTCAAGAGAGGGATGGAGAGGCTCAAGGGAGTGATTCAGAGGCTTAAGAGTGTGATGCAGAGGCTTAAGAGAGGGATGCAGAGGCTCAAGAGAATGATGCAGAAGCTCAAAAGAGTGATGCAGAGGCACAAGAGAAAGATGCAGAGGCACTTAATTGAGAGTGATGCAGAGGCTCAAGAGGGGGATGCAGAAGCTCAATAGAGTGATGCAGAGGCTTAAGAGAGTGATGCAGAGGCTTAATAGAGGGGATGCAGAGGCTGAAGAGAGAGATGCAGAGGCTTTAGACAGTGATGCAGAGGCTCAAGAGAGTAATGCAGAGGCTCAAGAGAATGATGTAGAGGCTTAAGAGAGGGATGCAGAGGCTCAAGAGAATGATGCAGAGGCTCAAGAGAGTGATGCAGAGGATCAAGAGAGGGATGCAGATGCTTAAGAGAGTGATGCAGAGGCTGAAGAGAGTGATGCAGAGGCTCAGGAGAGAGGCTTAAGAAAATGATGCAGAGGCTCAAAAGAGGGATGCAGAGGCTTAAAAGGGTGATGCAGAGGATCAAGAGAGTGATGCAGAGGCTCAAGAGAATGATGCAGAGGCTCAAGAAAATGATGCAGAGGATCAAGAGAATGATGCAGAGGCTTAAGAGAGGGATGCAGAGGCTCAAGAGAATGATGCAGAAGCTCGATAGAGTGATGCAGAGGTTTAAGAGAGTGATGCAGAGGCTTAATAGAGGGGTGCAGAGGCTGGAGAGAGAGAGATGCAGAGGCTTTAGACAGTGATGCAGAGGCTCAAGAGAGTAATGCAGAGGCTCAAGAGAATAATGTAGAGGCTTAAGAGAGGGATGCAGAAGCTCAAGAGAATGATGCAGAGGGTCAAGAGAGTGATGCAGAGGATCAAGAGAGGGATGCAGAGGTTTAAGAGAGTGATGCAGACGCTCAAGAGAGTGATGCAGAGGCTCAGGAGAGAGGCTTAAGAAAGTGATGCAGAGGCTCAAAAGAGGGATGCAGAGGCTTAAAAGGGTGATGCAGAGGCTCAAGAGAGTGATGCAGAGGCTCAAGAGAGGGATGCAGGAGCTCAAGAGAGTAATGCAGAGGCTCAAGAGAGTGATTCAGAGGCTTACGAGAGTGATGCAGAGGCTTAAGAGAGTGATGCAGAGGCTCATGAGACTGATGCAGAGGATCAAGAGAGGGAAGCAGAGGCTTAAGAGAGTGATGCAGAGGCTGAAGAGAGTGATGCAGAGGCTCTAGAGAGTGACGCAGAGGCTCAAGAGAGTGATGCAGAGGCTCAAGAGAGTGATGCAGAGGATCAAGAGAGTGATGCAGAGGCTCAAGAGAGTGATTCAGAGGCTTACTAGAGTGATGCAGAGGCTAAAGGGAGTGTTGCGGAGGCTCAAGAGAGGGATGAAGAGGATGAAAAGATTGATGCAGAGGCTCAAGAGAGGGATGCAGAGGCTCAAGAGAGTGATGCAGAGGCTCAAGAGAGTGATGCAGAGAGTTGAGAGAGGGATGCAGGGGCCCAAGAGAGTTATGCAGAGGCTCAAGAGAGTGGTTCCGAGGCTTAAGAGAGTGATGCAGATTCTTAACAGAGTGATGCAGAGGCTTAAAAGAGAGATGCGGAGGCTCAAGAGAGGTTGCAGTGGCCCAAGAAAGAGATGCAAAGGCTGAAGAGAGGGATGCTGAGGCTCATGAGAGAGATGCAGGACTTCAAGAGAGGGATGCAGAGGCGCAAGAGAGTGATGCAGAGGATCAAGAGAGTGATGCAGAGGCTCAAGAGAGTGATTCAGAGGCTCAAGAGAATGATGCAGAGGATCAAGAGAGTGATGCAGAGGCTCAAGAGAGTGATGCAGAGGCCTCAAGAGAGGGATTCAGAGGCTTAAGAGAATGATGCAGAGGCGGAAGAGAGTGTTGCAGAGGCTCAAGAGAGGGATACAGAGGCTCTAGAGAGTGATGCAGAGACTCAAGAGAGTTATGCAGAGGCCCAAGAGAGTGATGGGGAGGCTTACGAGAGAGATGCAGGTGATCAAGAGAGGGATGCAGTGGCTTAAGGGAGTGATGCAGAGGCTCAAGAGAGGGATGCAGAGGCTCAAGAGAGTGATTCAGAGGCTTACGAGAGTGATGCAGAGGCTTAAGAGAGTGATGCAGAGGCTCAAGAGAGGGATGGAGAGGCTCAAGAGAGTGATTCAGAGGCTTAAGAGTGTGATGCAGAGGCTTAAGAGAGGGATGCTGAGGCTCAAGAGAATGATGCAGAGGCTCAAAAGAGTGATGCAGAGGATCACGAGAGTGATGCAGAGGCTCAAGAGAGGGATGCAGAGGCTAAAGTGAGTGATGCAGAGGCACAAGAGAATGATGCAGAGGCACTTGAGAGTGATGCAAAGGCTCAAGAGAGAGATGCAGAGGCTCAAGAGAATGATGTAGATGTTTAGGAGAGGGATGCAGAGGCTCAAGAGAATGATGCAGAGGCTCAAGAGAGTGATGCAGAGGATCAAGAGAATGATGTAGAAACTTAAGAGAGGAATGCAGAGGCTCAAGAGAATGATGCAGAAGCTCAATAGAGTGATGTAGAGGCTTAAGAGAGTGATGCAGAGGCTTAATAGAGGGGATGCAGAGGCTGAAGAGAGAGATGCAGAGGCTTTAGACAGTGATGCAGAGGCTCAAGAGAGTAAAGCAGAGGCTCAAGAGAATGATGTAGAGGCTTAAGAGAGGGATGCAGAGGCTCAAGAGAATGATGCAGGGGCTCAAGAGAGTGATGCAGAGGATCAAGAGAGGGATGCAGAAGCTTAAGAGAGTGATGCAGAGGCTGAAGAGAGTGATGCAGAGGCTGAAGAGAGGGATGCAGGGGCTTAAGAGAGTAATGCAGAGGCTCAAGAGAGTGATCCAGAGGCTTACGAGAGTGATGCAGAGGCTTAAGAGAGTGATTTAGAGGCTCAGGAGATTGATGCAGAGGATCAAGAGAGGGAAGCAGAGGCTTAAGAGAGTAATGCAGAGGCTGAAGAGAGTGATGCAGAGGCTCTAGAGAGTGATGCAGAGGCTCAAGAGAGTGATGCAGAGGCTCAAGAGAGTGATGCAGAGGATCAAGAGAGTGATGCAGAGGCTCGAGGGGGTGATTCAGAGGCTTACTAGAGTGATGCAGAGGCTGAAGGGAGTGTTGCGGAGGCTCAAGAGAGGGATGAAGAGAATTAAAAGATTGATGCAGAGGCTCAAGAGAGGGAAGCAGATGCTCAAAAGAGTGATGCAGAGGCTTAAGAGAGTGAGG
Organism: Procambarus clarkii; assembly: GCF_040958095.1. Classification (NCBI taxonomy): domain Eukaryota; kingdom Metazoa; phylum Arthropoda; class Malacostraca; order Decapoda; family Cambaridae; genus Procambarus; species Procambarus clarkii. The sequence continues at coordinate 3,480,525 of NC_091165.1, forward strand.
CAGACGCTTAGGAGAGGGATGCAGAGGCTCAAGTGAGTAATGCAGAGGCTTAAGAGAGTGATGCAGTGGCTCAGGAGCATGATGCAGAGGATCAAGAGAGGGAAGCAGAGGCTTAAGAGAGTGATGCAGAGGCTGAAGAGAGTGATGCAGAGGCTCAAGAGAGGGATGGAGAGGCTCAAGGCAGTGATTCAGAGGCTTAAGAGTGTGATGCAGAGGCTTAAAAGAGGGATGCAGAGGCTCAAGAGAATGATGCAGAAGCTCAAAAGAGTGATGCAAAGGCTAAAATGAGTGATGCAGAGGCACAAGAGAAAGATGCAGAGGCACAAGAGAAAGATGCAGAGGCACTTAATAGAGAGTGATGCAGAGGCTCAAGAGGGGGATGCAGAAGCTCAATAGAGTGATGCAGAGTCCTTAAGAGAGTAATGCAGAGGCTTAATATATTGGATGCAGAGGCTGAAGAGAGAGATGCAGAGGCTTTAGACAGTGATGCAGAGGCTCAAGAGAGTAATGCAGAGGCTCAAGAGAATGATGTAGAGGCTTAAGAGAGGGATGCAGAGGCTCAAGAGAATGATGCAGAGGCTCAAGAGAGTGATGCAGAGGATCAAGAGAGGGATGCAGATGCTTAAGAGAGTGATGCAGAGGCTGAAGAGAGTGATGCAGAGGCTCAGGAGAGAGGCTTAAGAAAATGATGCAGAGGCTCAAAACAGGGATGCAGAGGCTTAAAAGGGTGATGCAGAAGCTCAAGAGAGTGATGCAGAGGCTCAAGAGAGGGATGCAGGGGCTCTAGAGAGTAATACAGAGGATCAAGAGAGTGATTCAGAGGCTTACGAGAGTGATGCAGAGGCTTAAGAGAGTGATGCAGAGGCTCAGTAGAGTGATGCAGAGGATCAAGAGAGGGAAGCAGAGGATTAAGAGAGTGATGCAGAGGCTGAAGAGAGTGATGCAGAGGCTCTAGAGAGTTATGCAGAGGCTCAAGAAAGTGATGCAGAGGCTCAAGAGAGTGATGCAGAGGATCAAGAGTGTGATGCAGAGGCTCAAAAGAGTGATGCAGAGGCTCAAGAGAGTGATGCAGAGAGTTGAGAGAGGGATGCAGGGGCCCAAGAGAGTTATGCAGAGGCTCAAGAGAGTGGTTCCGAGGCTTAAGAGAGTGATGCAGATTCTTAACAGAGTGATGCAGAGGCTTAAAAGAGAGATGCGGAGGCTCAAGAGAGGTATGCAGTGGCCCAAGAAAGAGATGCAAAGGCTGAAGAGAGCGATGCTGAGGCTCATGAGAGAGATGCAGGACTTCAAGAGAGGGATGCAGAGGCGCAAGAGAGTGATGCAGAGGATCAAGAGAGTGATGCAGAGGCTCAAGAGAGTGATGCAGAGGCTCAAGAGAGTAATGCAGAGGCTCAAGAGAATGATGTAGAGGCTTAAGAGAGGGATGCAGAGGCTCAAGAGAGTGATGCAGAGGCTCAAGAGAGTGATGCAGAGGCTCAAGAGAGTGATGCAGAGGATCAAGAGAGTGATGCAGAGGCTTAAGAGAGTGATGCAGAGGCCTCAAGAGAGGGATTCATAGGCTTAAGAGAATGATGCAGAGGCGGAAGAGAGTGTTGCAGTGGCTCAAGAGAGGGATACAGAGGCTCTAGAGAGTGATGCGGAGGCTTACGAGAGTGATGCAGAGGCTTAAGAGAGTGATGCAGAGGCTCAGGAGATTGATGCAGAGGATCAAGAGAGGGAAGCAGAGGCTTAAGAGAGTAATGCAGAGGCTGAAGAGAGTGATGCAGAGGCTCAAGAGAGTGATGCAGAGGCTCAAGAGAGTGATGCAGAGGATCAAGAGAGTGATGCAGAGGCTCGAGAGAGTGATTCAGAGGCTTACTAGAGTGATGCAGAGGCTGAAGGCAGTGTTGCGGAGGCTATAGAGAGGGATGAAGAGAATTAAAAGATTGATGCAGAGGCTCAAGAGAGTGAAGCAGATGCTCAAAAGAGTGATGCAGAGGCTTAAGAGAGTGAGGCAGACGCTTAGGAGAGGGATGCAGAGGCTCAAGTGAGTAATGCAGAGGCTTAAGAGAGTGATGCAGTGGCTCAGGAGCATGATGCAGAGGATCAAGAGATTGAAGCAGAGGCTTAAGAGAGTGATGCACAGGCTGAAGAGAGTGATGCAGAGGCTCAAGAGAGGGATGGAGAGGCTCAAGGCAGTGATTCAGAGGCTTAAGAGTGTGATGCAGAGGCTTAAAAGAGGGATGCAGAGGCTCAAGAGAATGATGCAGAAGCTCAAAAGAGTGATGCAAAGGCTAAAATGAGTGATGCAGAGGCACAAGAGGAAGATGCAGAGGCACTTAATAGAGAGTGATGCAGAGGCTCAAGAGGGGGATGCAGAAGCTCAATAGAGTGATGCAGAGCCATAAGAGAGTAATGCAGAGGCTTAATAGAGGGGATGCAGAAGCTGAAGAGAGAGATGCAGAGGCTTTAGACAGTGATGCAGAGGCTCAAGAGAGTAATGCAGAGGCTCAAGAGAATGATGTAGAGGCTTAAGAGAGGGATGCAGAGGCTCAAGAGAATGATGCAGAGGCTCAAGAGAGTGATGCAGAGGATCAAGAGATTGATGCAGATGCTTAAGAGAGTGATGCAGAGGCTGAAGAGAGTGATGCAGAGGCTCAGGAGAGAGGCTTAAGAAAATGATGCAGAGGCTCAAAAGAGGGATGCAGAGGCTTAAAAGGGTGATGCAGAGGCTCAAGAGAGTGATGCAGAGGCTCAAGAGACGGATGCAGGGGCTCTAGAGAGTAATACAGAGGATCAAGAGAGTGATTCAGAGGCTTACGAGAGTGATGCAGAGGCTTAAGAGAGTGATGCAGAGGCTCAGAAGAGTGATGCAGAGGATCAAGAGAGGGAAGCAGAGGCTTAAGAGAGTGATGCAGAGGCTGAAGAGAGTGATGCAGAGGCTCTAGAGAGTTATGCAGAGGCTCAAGAAAGTGATGCAGAGGCTCAAGAGAGTGATGCAGAGGATCAAGAGTGTGATGCAGAGGCTCAAAAGAGTGATGCAGAGGCTCAAGAGAGTGATGCGGAGGATCAAGAGAGTGATGCAGAGGCTCTAGAGAGTGATTCAGAGGCCTCAAGCGAGGGATTCAGAGGCTTAAGAGAGTGATGCAGAGGCGGAAGACAGTGCATCAGAGGCTCAAGAGAGGGATGCAGAGGCTCTAGAGAGTGATGCAGAGGCTCAAGAGAGGGAAGCAGAGGCTTTAGAGAGTGATGCAGAGGCTGAAGAGAGTGATGCAGAGGCTCTAGAGAGTTATGCAGAGGCTCAAGAAAGTGATGCAGAGGCTCAAGAGAGTGATGCAGAGGATCAAGAGTGTGATGCAGAGGCTCAAAAGAGTGATGCAGAGGCTCAAGAGAGTGATGCGGAGGATCACGAGAGTGATGCAGAGGCTCTAGAGAGTGATTCAGAGGCCTCAAGAGAGGGATTCAGAGGCTTAAGAGAGTGATGCAGAGGCGGAAGACAGTACTGCAGAGGCTCAAGAGAGGGATGCAGAGGCTCTAGAGAGTGATGCAGAGGCTCAAGAGAGTTATGCAGAGGCTAAAGAGAGTGATGCAGAGGCTTACTAGAGTGATGCAGAGGCTGAAGGGAGTGTTGCGGAGGCTCATGAGAGGGATTGAAGAGGATGAAAAGATTGATGCAGAGGCTCAAGAGAGGGATGCAGAGGCTCAAGAGAGTGATGCAGAGGCATAAGAGAGTGAGGCAGACGCTTAGAAGAGGGATGCAGAGGCTCAAGAGAGTAATGCAGAGGCTTAAAAGGGTGATGCAGAGGCTCAAGAGAGTGATTCAGAGGCTTGAGAGAGTGATGCTGAGGCTTAACAGAGTGATGCAGAGGCTTAAAAGAGAGATGCGGAGGCTCAAGAGAGGGATGCAGTGGCCCAAGAGAGAGATGCAGAGGCTCAAGAGAGGGATGCAGAGGCTCAAGAGAGGGATGCAGAGGCTCAAGTGAGGGATGCAGAGACACAAGAGAGGGATGCAAATGCTCTTGAGAGTGATGCAGAGGCTCAAGAGAGGGATGCAGAGGCTTAAGAGAGTGATGCAGAGAATCAAGAGTGATGCAGAGGCTCAAGAGAGTGATGCAGAGGATCAAGAGAGTGATGCAGTGGCTCGAGAGAGTGATGCAGAGGCCTCAAGAGAGGGATTCAGAGGCTAAAGAGAGTGATGCAGAGGCGGAAGAGAGTGTTGCAAAGGCTCAAGAGAGGGATGCAGAGGCTCTAGAGAGTGATGCAGAGACTCAAGAGAAATATGCAGAGGCTCAAGAGAGTGATGCGGAGGCTTACGAGAGAGATGCAGATGATCAAGAGAGGGATGCAGAGGCTTAAGGGAGTGATGCAGAGGCTCAAGAGAGGGATGCAGAGGCTCAAGAGAGTGATTCAGAGGCTTACGCGAGTGATGCAGAGGCTTAAGAGAGTGATGCAGAGGCTCAAGAGAGGGATGGAGAGGCTCAAGAGAGTGATTCAGAGGCTTCAGACTGTGATGCAGAGGCTTAAGAGAGTGATGCTGAGGCTCAAGAGAATGATGCAGAGGCTCAAAAGAGTGATGCAGAGGATCACGAGAGTTATGCAGAGGCTCAAGAGAGGGATGCAGAGGCTAAAGTGAGTGATGCAGAGGCACAAGAGAAAGATGCAGAGGCACTTGAGAGTGATGCAAAGGCTCAAGAGAGGGATGCAGAGGCTCAAGAGAATGATGTAGATGTTTAGGAGAGGGATGCAGAGGCTCAAGAGAATGATGCAGAGGCTCAAGAGAGTGATGCAGAGGATCAAGAGAATGATGTAGAAACTTAAGAGAGGAATGCAGAGGCTCAAGAGAATGATGCAGAAGCTCGATAGAGTGATGTAGAGGCTTAGGAGAGTGATGCAGAGGCTTAATAGAGGGGATGCAGAGAATGAAGAGAGAGATGCAGAGGCTTTAGACAGTGATGCAGAGGCTCAAGATAGTAATGCAGAGGCTCAAGAGAATGATGTAGAGGCTTAAGAGAGGGATGCAGAGGCTCAAGAGAATGATGCAGGGGCTCAAGAGAGTGATGCAGAGGATCAAGAGAGGGATGCAGAGGCTTAAGAGAGTGATGCAGAGGCTCAGGAGAGTGATGCAGAGGATCAAGAGAGGGAAGCAGAGGCTTAAGAGAGTGCTGCAGAGGCTGAAGAGAGTGATGCAGAGGCTCAAAAGAGGGATGCAGAGGCTTAAAAGGGTGATGCAGAGGCTCAAGAGAGTGATGCAGAGGCTCAAGAGAGGGATGCAGGGGCTCAAGACAGTAATGCAGAGGATCAAGAGAGTGATGCAGAGGGTCAGGAGAGTGATGCAGAGGATCAAGAGAGGGAAGCAGAGGCTTAAGAGAGTGCTGCAGAGGCTGAAGAGAGTGATGCAGAGGCTCTAGAGAGTGATGCAGAGGCTCAAGAAAGTGATGCAGAGGCTCAAGAGAGTGATGCAGAGGATCAAGAGAGTGATGCAGAGGCTCAAGAGAGGGATGCAGAGGCTCAGGAGAGGGATGTAGAGGCTCAAGAGAGTGATGCAGAATCTCAAGAGAGTGATACAGAGGCTCAAGAGAGGGATGCAGAGGCTAAAGAGAGTGATGCAGAGGCTCAAGAGAGGGATGCAGAGGCTGATGAGAGTGATTCAGAGGCTTAGGAGAGTGATGCAGAGGCTTAAGAGAGTGATGCAGAGGCTTAAGAAAGGGATGCAGAGGCACAAGAGAGGGATGCAGAGGCATAAGCGAGTGATGCAAAGGCTCAAGAGAGGGATGTAAAGGCTCATGAGAGGGATGCAGGATCTCAAGAGAAAGATGCAGAGGTTCAAGAAAGGGATGCAGAGGCTTAAGAAAGTGATGCAGAGGCTCAAAAGAGAGATGCAGAGGCTCAATAGAGGGATGCAGGGGCTCAAGAGAATGATAGAGATGCTCAAGAGAGTGATTCAGAGGTTTACGAGAGTGATGCAGAGGCTTAAGAGAGTGATGCAGAGGCTTACGAGAGTGATGCAGAGGCTTAAGAGAGTGATGCAGAGGCTCAAGAGAGGGATGGAGAGGCTCATGAGAGTGATTCAGAGGCTTAAGAGTGTGATGCAGAGGCTTAAGAGAGGGATGCTGAGGCTCAAGAGAATGATGCCGAGGCTAAAACGAGTGATGCAGAGGATCACGAGAGTGATGCAGAGGCTCAAGAGAGGGATGCAGAGGCTCAAGAGAATGATGTAGAGGCTTTTAGGAGAGGGATGCAGAGGCTCAAGAGAATGATGCAGAGGCTCAAGAAAATGATGCAGAGGATCAAGAGTATGATGCAGAGGCTTAAGAGAGGGATGCAGAGGCTCAAGAGAATGATGCAGAGGCTCAAGAGAGTGATGCAGAGGATCAAGAGAGGGATGCAGAGGCTTAAGAGAGTGATGCAGAGGCTGAAGAGAGTGATGCAGAGGCTCAGGAGAGAGGCTTAAGAAAGTGATGCAGAGGCTCAAAAGAGGGATGCAGAGGCTTAAAAGAGTGATGCAGAGGCTCAAGAGAGTGATGCAGAGGCTCAAGAGAGGGATGCAGGGGCTCAAGACAGTAATGCAGAGGATCAAGAGAGTGATTCAGAGGCTTACGAGAGTGATGCAGAGGCTTAAGAGAGTGATGCAGAGGCTCAGGAGAGTGATGCAGAGGATCAAGAGACGGAAGCAGAGGCTTAAGAGAGTGCTGCAGAGGCTGAAGAGAGTGATGCAGAGGCTCAAAAGAGGGATGCAGAGGCTTAAAAGGGTGATGCAGAGGCTCAAGAGAGTGATGCAGAGGCTCAAGAGAGGGATGCAGGGGCTCAAGACAGTAATGCAGAGGATCTAGAGAGTGATTCAGAGGCTTACGAGAGTGATGCAGAGGCTTAAGAGAGTGATGCAGAGGCTCAGGAGAGTGATGCAGAGGATCAAGAGAGGGAAGCAGAGGCTTGAGAGAGTGCTGCAGAGGCTGAAGAGTGATGCAGAGGCTCTAGAGAGTGCTGCAGAGGCTGAAGAGTGATGCAGAGGATCAAGAGAGTGATGCAGAGGCTCAAGAGAGTGATGCAGAGGCTCAAGAGAGTGATGCAGAGGATCAAGAGAGTGATGCAGAGGCTTGAGAGAGTGATGCAGTGGCCTCAAGAGAGGGATTCAGAGGCTTAAGAGAGTGATGCAGAGGCGGAAGAGAGTGTTGCAGAGGCTCAAGAGAGGGATGCAGAGGCTCTAGAGAGTGATGCAGAGACTCAAGAGAGTTATGCAGAGGCTCAAGAGAGTGATGCGGAGGCTTACGAGAGAGATGCAGATGATCAAGAGAAGGAGGCAGAGGCTTAAGGGAGTGATGCAGAGGCTGAAGAGAGTGTTGCAGAGGCTTAAGAGAGGGATGCAGAGGCTCAAGAGAGTGATGTAGAGGCTCAAGAGAGTTAAGCAGAGACTCAAGAGAGTGATGCAGAGGCTTAAGAGAGGGATGGAGAGGCTCAAGAGAGGGATGTAGAGACTCAAGAAAGTGATGCAGAATCTCAAGAGAGTGATGCAGAGGCTCAAGAGAGGGATGCAGATGCTGAAGAGAGTGATGCAGAGGCTCAAGAGAGGGATGCAGAGGCTCAAGAGAGTGATTAAGAGGCTTACGAGAGTGATGGAGAGGGTTAAGAGAGTGATGCAGAGGCTCAAGAGGGGGATGGAGAGGCTCAAGGGAGTGATTCAGAGGCTTAAGAGTGTGATGAAGAGGCTTACGAGAGGGAAGCAGAGGCTTAAGAGAGTGATGCAGAGGCTGAAGAGAGTGAAGCAGAGGCTCTAGAGAGTGACGCAGAGGATCAAGAGAGTGATGCAGAGGCTCAAGAGAGTGATGCAGAGGATCGAGAGAGTGATGCAGAGGCTCGAGAGAGTGATTCAGAGGCTTACTAGAGTGATGCAGAGGCTGAAGGGAGTGTTGCAGAGGCTCAAGAGAGGGATGAAGAGGATGAAAAGATTGATGCAGAGGCTCAAGAGAGGGATGCAGAGGCTCACGAGAGTGATGCAGAGGCTTAAGAGAGTGAGCCAGACGCTTAGGAGAGGGATGCAGAGGCTCAAGAGAGTAATGCAGAGGCTTAAGAGGGTGATGCAGAGGCTCAAGAGAGTGATGCAGAGAGCTGAGAGAGGGATGCAGGGGCTCAAGAGAGTTATGCAAAGGCTCAAGAGAGTGGTTCAGAGGCTTGAGATAGTGATGCAGAGGCTTAACAGAGTGATGCAGAGGCTTAAAAGAGAGATGTGGAGGCTCAAGAGAGGTATGCAGTGGCCCAAGAGAGAGATGCAAAGGCTGAAGAGAGGGATGCAGAGGCTCATGAGAGAGATGCAGGACTTTAAGAGAGGGATGCAGAGGCTCAAGAGAGTGATGCAGAGGATCAAGAGAGTGATGCACAGGCTCAAGAGAGTGTATTCGCAGTATGAAATTACGACTTTTTATACTGAAAATATGCCAATTACTGAGAGCAGTGATTTGTCACATTTTGCCCAAACCCTCCCTGCAGTTTTCAAAATAGCCCAAACATCCCAAATTCGACGCTTGATCCGTATTTTGGAACCAAATTCGGGCTCTCTGCACGTATTCGCAGTTTGAAATTACGTAATTTTATACCGAAAATATGCCAATTACTGAGAGTGGCAATGGGTCCCATTTTGCCCAAACCCCCCTGCAGTTTTCAAAATATCCCAGACATCCAAAATTCGAGCCTTGAACGAAATTTTGGAGCCAAATTGTGGCTCTCTGCACATATATTCGCAGTTTGAAATTACGACTTTTTATACCGATAATATGTCAATTACTGAAAGCGGCAATGGATAATATTTTGCCCAACCCCTCCCTGCAGTTTTCAAAATATCCCAAACATCCCAAATTCGACGCCTGAGCCATATTTTGGAGCCAAATTCTGGCTCTCTGCACGTATTCGCAGTTTTAAATTACGACTTTTTAAACCGGAAATATGTCAATTACTGAGAGCGGCGATGGATCACATTTTGCCCGAACCCTCCCAGCAGTTTTGAAAATATCCAAAACATCCCAAATTCAACGCTTGAGCCATATTTTGGAGCCAAATTCTAGCTCTCTGCACGTATTCGCAGTTTGAAATTAGCAATTTTTATACCGAAAATATGCCAATTATGGAGAGCAACGATGGATCACATTTTCCCCAAACCCTCCCTGCAGTTTTCAAAATATCCCAAACATCCCAAATTCAACCCTTGAGAATTATTTTGGAGCCAAATTCTGGCTCTCTGCACGTATTCGCAGTTTGAAATTACGATTTTTATCCCAAACATCCTAATTTTGACGCTTGAAAATATGCCAATTACTGAAAGAAGCGATGGGTCACATTTTGCCCCCCCCCCCCTTGCAATTTGCAAAATATCCCAAACATCCCAAATTCGACGCTTGAGCCGTATTTTGGAACCAAATTTGGGCTCTCTGCACGTATTCGCAGTTTGAAATTACGTCATTTTATACCTAAAATATGCCAATTACTGAGAGCGGCGATGGGTTACATTTTGCCAAAACCCCCCCTGCAGTTTTCAAAATATCCCAAACATCCCAAATTCGACCCTTGAGCGAAATTTTGGAGCCAAATTGTGGCTCTCTGCACATATTCGCAGTTTGAAATTACGACTTTTTATTCCGATAATATGTCAATTACTGAGAGCGGCGATAAGTCACATTTAGCCGAAACCCCCTCCGTGCAGTTTTCAAAATATCCCAAACATCCCAAATTCGACTCTTGAAAATGATTTTGGAGCGAAATTCGGGCTCTCTGCACGTATTCGCAGTTTGAAATAACGACTTTTTATCACAAACATCCCAAATGTGACGCTTGAAAATATGCCAATTACTGAAAGAAGCGATGGGTCACATTTTGCCCAAACCCCCCTGCAGTTTGCAAAATATCCCAAACATCCCAAATTCGACCTTTGAGCCATATTTTGGAGCCAAATTCGGGCTTTCTGCGCGTATTCGCAGTTTGAAATTATGACTTTTTATACCGAAAACATTACAATTACTGAATGCGACGATGGATAATATTTTGCCCAAACCCTCCCTGCAGTTTTCAAAATAACCCAAACATCCCAAATTCGACGCCTGAGCCATATTTTGGAGCCAAATTCTGGCTCTCTGCACGTATTCGCAGTTTTAAATTACGACTTTTTAAACCGAAAATATGTCAATTACTGAGAGCGGCGATGGATCACATTTTGCCCAAACCCTCCCTGCAGTTTTGAATATATCCCAAAAATCCCAAATTCTACCCTTGGGCCTAATTTTGGAGTCAAATTGTGGCTCTCTGCACATATATTCGCAGTTTGAAATTACTACTTTTTATACCGATAATATTTCAATTACTGAGAGCCACATAGGTCACATTTAGCCGAAACCTCCTCCTTGCAGTTTCCAAAATATCCCAAACATCATTCTCTTGAGCCTCTGCATCTTTCTCTTGTGCCTCTGCATCACTCACTTTAGCCTCTGCATCCCTCTCTTGAGCCTCTGCATCACTCTCGTGATTCTCTGCATCACTCTTTTGAGCCTCTGCATCATTCTCTTGAGCCTCTGCATCCCTCTCTTAAGCCTCTGCATCACTCTCGTAAGCCTCTGAATCATTCTCTTGAGCCTCTGCATCTCTCTCTTGAGCCTCTGCATCACTCTCTTCAGCCCCTGCATCCCTCTCTTCAGCCTCTGCATCATTCTCTTGAGATTCTGCATCACTTTCTAGAGCCTCTACATCCCTCTCTTGAGCCTCTGCATCCCTCTCTTAAGCCTCTGCATCACTCTCTTGAGCCTCTGCATAACACTCTTGAGCCTCTGCATCACTCTCTTAAGCCTCTGCATCCCTCTCTTAAGCCTCTGCAACACTCTCTTCAGCCTCTGCATCACTCCCTTAAGCCTCTGCATCCCTCTCTTGATCATCTGCATTTCTCTCGTAAGCCTCCGCATCACTTTCCTGAGCTTCTGCATAACTCTCTTGAGCCTCTGCATCACTCTCTAGAGCCTCTGCATCCCTCTCTTGAGCCTCTGCAACTCTCTCTTCCGCCTCTGCATCACTCTCTTAAGCTTCTGAATCCCTCTCTTGAGGCCTCTGCATCACTCTCTCGAGGCTCTGCATCACTCTCTTGATCCTCTGCATCACTCTCTTGAGCCTCTGAATCACTCTCTTGAGCCTCTGCATCACTCTCTTGATCCTCTGCATCACTCTCTTGAGCCTCTGCATCCCTCACTTGAAGTCCTGCTTCTCTCTCATGAGTCTCTGCATCCCTCTCTTCAGCCTTTGCATCACTCTCTTAAGCCTCTGCATCCCTCTCTTGAGCCTCTGCATCACTCTCAAGAGGCTCTGCAACATTCTCTTTTGCCTCTGCATCCCTCACTTGAGCCTCTGCATCCCTCTCTTGAGCCTCTGCATCTCTCTTTTAAGCCTCTGCATCACTCTGTTAAGCCTCTGCATCACTCTCTCAAGCCTCTGAATCACTCTCTTTAGCCTCTGCTTAACTCTCCTGAGCCCCTGCATCCCTCTCTCAACTCTCTGCATCACTCTCTTGAGCCTCTGCATCACCCTCGTAAGCCTCTGCATTACTCTCTTGAGCCTCTGCATCCCTCTCTTAAGCATCTGCCTCACTCTCTTAAGCCTCTGCATCACTCTCTTGAGCCTCTGCATCCCTCTCTTGAGCCTCTGCATCAATCTTTTCATCCTCTTCATCCCTCTCTTCAGCCTACGCAACACTCCTTTCAGCCTCTGCATCACTCTATTAAGCCTCTGAATCACTCTCTCGAGCCTCTGCATCACTCTCTTGATCCTCTGCATCACTCTCTTGAGCCTCTGCATCACTTTCTTGAGCCTCTGCATCACTCTCTAGAGCCTCTGCATCACTCTCTTCAGCCTCTGCATCACTCTCTTAAGCCTCTGCTTCCCTTTCTTCATCCTCTGCATCACTCTCCTGAGCCTCTACATCACTCTCGTAAGCCTCTGCATTACTCACTTGAGCCTCTGCATCCCTCTCATAAGCGTCTGCCTCACTCTCTTAAGCCTCTGCATCACTCTCTTGAGCCTCTGCATCCCTCTCTTGAGCCTCTGCATCAATCTTTAAATCTCTTCATCCCTCTCTTGAGCCTCCGCAACACTTCCTTCAGCCTCTGCATCACTCTAGTAAGCCTCTGAATCACTCTCTCGAGCCTCTGCATCACTCTCTTGATCCTCTGCATCACTCTCTTGAGCCTCTGCATCACTCTCTTGAGCCTCTGCATCACTCTCTAGAGCCTCTGCATCACTCTCTTCAGCCTCTGCATCACTCTCTTAAGCCTCTGCTTCCCTCTCTTGATCCTCTGCGTCAATCTCCTGAGCCTCTGCATCACTCTCTTGAGCCTCTGCATCACTCTCTAGAGCCTCTGCTTCCCTCTCTTGATCTTCTGCATCAATATCCTGATCCTCTGCATCACTCTCGTAAGCCTCTGCATCACTCTCGTAAGCCTCTGAATCACTCTCCTGAGCCTCTGCATTACTCTCTTGAGCCCCTGCATCCCTCTCTTGAGCCTCTGCATCACTCTCTTGATCCTCTGCATCACCGTTTTAAGCCTCTGCATCCCTCTTTTGAGCCTCTGCATCACTTTCCTAAGCCTCTCTCCTGAGCCTCTGCATCACTCTCTTCAGCCTCTGCATCACTCTCTTAAGCCTCGGCATCTCTCTCTTGATGCTCTGCATCACTCTCTTGAGCCACTGCATCATTCTCTTGAGCCTCTGCATCCCTCTTTTGAGCCTCTGCATCACTTTCTTAAGCCTCTCTCCTGAGCCTCTGCATCACTCTCTTGATCCTCTGCATCACCCTTTTAAGCCTCTGCATCCCTCTTTTGAGCCTCTGCATCACTTTCCTAAGCCTCTCTCCTGAGCCTCTGCATCACTCTCTTCAGCCTCTGCATCACTCTCTTAAGCCTCGGCATCCCTCTCTTGATGCTCTGCATCACTCTCTTGAGCCACTGCATCATTCTCTTCAGCCTCTGCATCCCTCTCGTAAGCCTCTACATCATTCTCTTGAGCCTCTGCATTACTCTCTTGAACCTCTGCATCACTGTCTAAAGCCTCTGCATCTCTCTCTTCAGCCTCTGCATCCCCTCTATTAAGCCTCTGCATCACTCTCTTAAGCCTCTACATCACTCTATTGAGCTTCTGCATCATTCTCTTGAGCCTCTGCATCCCTCTCTTAAGCTTCTACATCATTCTCTTGATCCTCTGCATCACTCTCTTGAGCCTCTGCATCATTCCCTAAAGCCTCTGCATCCCTCTACATCATTCTCTTGAGCCTCTGCATCCCTCTCTTGAGCCTCTGCATCACTCTCAAGTGCCTCTGCATCTTTCTCTTGTGCCTCTGCATCACTCACTTTAGCCTCTGCATCCCTCTCTTGAGCCTCTGCATCAATCTCGTGATCCTCTGCATCACTCTTTTGACCCTCTGCATCACTCTCTAGAGCCTCTGCATCACTCTCTTCAGCCTCTGCATCACTCTCTTAAGCCTCTGCTTCCCTCTCTTGATCATCAGCGTCAATCTCCTGAGCCTTTGCATCACTCTCTTGAGCCTCTGCATCACTCTCTAGAGCCTCTGCTTCCCTCTCTTGATCTTCTGCATCAATATCCTGAGCCTCTGCATCACTCTCTTAGGCCTCTGCATCACTCTCGAAAGCCTCTGAATCACTCTCCTGAGCCTCTGCATTACTCTCTTGAGCCCCTGCATCCCCTCTCTTGAGCCTCTGCATCACTCTCTTGATCCCCTGCATCACCCTTTTAAGCCTCTGCATCCCTCTTTTGAGCCTCTGCATCACTTTCTTAAGCCTCTCTCCTGAGCCTCTGCATCACTCTCTTCAGCCTCTGCATCACTCTCTTAAGCCTCTGCATCCCTCTCTTGATGCTCTGCATCACTCTCTTGAGCCCCTGCATCATTCTCTTGAGCCTCTGCATCCCTCTCGTAAGCCTCTACATCATTCTCTTGAGCCTCTGCATTACTCTCTTGAACCTCTGCATCACTGTCTAAAGCCTCTGCATCTCTCTCTTCAGCCTCTGCATCCCCTCTATTAAGCCTCTGCATCACTCTCTTAAGGCTCTACATCACTCTATTGAGCTTCTGCATCATTCTCTTGAGCCTCTGCATCCCTCTCTTAAGCTTCTACATCATTCTCTTGATCCTCGGCATCACTCTCTTGAGCCTCTGCATCATTCTCTTGAGCCTCTGCATCCCTCTCCTATCCCTCTACATCATTCTCTTGAGCCTCTGCATCCCTCTCTTGAGCCTCTGCATCACTCTCAAGTGCCTCTGCATCTTTCTCTTGTGCCTCTGCATCACTCACTTTAGCCTCTGCAGCCCTCTCTTGAGCCTCTGCATCACTCTCGTGACCCTCTTCATCATTCTCTTGAGCCTCTGCATCCCTCTCTTAAGCCTCTGCATCACACTCTTAAGCCTCTGAATCACTCTATTGAGCCTCTCCATCCCTCTCTTGAGCCTCTGCATCACTCTCTTAAGCCTCTGCATCACTCTCGTAAGCCTCTGAATCACTCTCTTGAGCCTCTGCATCATTCTCTTGTGCCTCTGCATCACTCTCTTGATCCTCTGCATCACTCTCTTGAGCCTCTGCATCACTCTCTTAAGCCTCTGCATCCCACACTTGAGCCTCTGAATCCCTCTCTTGAGCCTCTTCATCACTCTCTCGAGCCTCTGCATCACTCTCAGGAGCTTCTGCATCACTCTCTTAAGCCTCTGCATCCCTCTCTTGAGGCTCTTAATCCCTCTCTTGAGCCTCTGCATCACTCTCTCGAGCCTCTGCATCACTCTCTTCATCCTCTGCTTACCTCTCTTGAGGATCTGCATCACTCTCTTGAGCCTCTGCATCCCTCTCTTGAGCCTCTGCAACACTCTCTTCAGCCTCTGCATCACTCTCTTAAGCCTCTACATCCCTATTTTGAGCCTCTGCATCAATTTCTTAAGCCTCTGCATCAATTTCTTAAGCCTCTGCATCCCTTTCTTGAGCCTCTGCATCCCTCTCTTGAACTCCTGCATCCCTCTCATGAGCCTCTGCATCCCTCTCCTGAGCCTTAGCATCAATCCTTTAAGCCTCTGCATCCCTCTCTTGAGCCTTTTCATCACTCTCATAAGCCTCTGCATCACTCTCCTAAGCCTCTGCATAACTCTCTTGAGTCTCTGCATCACTCCCTTGAGCCTTTGCATCCCTCTCTTCTTTCTCTGCAACACTCTCTTCAGCCTCTGCATCACTCTCTTAAGCCTCTACATCATTCTCTTGAGCCTCTGCATCCCTCTCTTCATCCTCTGCATCACTCTCTTGAGCCTCTGCATCATTCTCTTGAGCCTCTGCATCCCTCTCTTAAGCCTCTACATCATTCTCTTGAGCCTCTGCATCACTCTCTCGAGCCTCTGCATCACTCTCTTAAGCCTCTGCATCTCTCCTCAGCCTCTGCATCACTCTCTTGAGCCTCTGCATCCCTCTCTTAAGCCTCTGCATCACTCACTTAAGCCTCTTCATCACTCTCTTCAGCCTCTGCATCCCTCTCTTGAGCCTCTGCATCATTCTCCTAAGAATCTGCATCACTCTCTTGAGCCTCTGCATCACTCTCTTGAGCCTTTGCATCCCCCTCTTAAGCCTCTGCATCACTCTCTTAAGTATATGCATCACTCTTGTGAGCCTCTGCATCACTCTCTTGACCCTCTGCATCCCTCTCTTGAGCATCTGCATCATTCTCCTAAGCCTTTCCTTCCCTCACTTGAGCCTCTGCATCCCTCTCATGAGCCTCTGCATCCCTCTCTTGAGCCTTTGCATCACTCGCTTAAGCCTCTGCATCCCTCTCTTGAGCCTCTGCATCACTCTTTTGATTCTCTGCATCCCTCTCTTAAGCCTCTGCATCCCCTGTCTTGAGCCTCTGCATCACTCTCCTGAGTCTCTTCATCCCTCTCTTAAGCCTCTTCATCATTCTCTTCAGCCTCTGCATCACTCTCTTAAGCCTCTGCATCATTCTCTTCAACCTCTGCATCCCTCTTTTAAGCCTCTGCATCACTCTCCTGAGCCTTTGCATCACTCTCTTGAGCCTCTTCAACACTCTCTTCAGCCTCTGCATCACTCTCTTAAGCCTCTGCATCCCTCTCTTGATCCTCTGCATCACTCTCTTGAGCCTCTGCATCACTCTCTTCAGGTCTCTGCATCACTCTCTTAAGGCTCTGAATCCCTCTCTTGAGCCTCTGCATCACTCTCTCGAGCCTCTGCATCACTCTCTTGATCCTCTGCATCACTCTCTTGAGCCTCTGCATCACTCTCGTACGCCTCTGCATCACTCTCTTCAGCCTCTGCATCACTCTCGTAAGCCTCTGCATCCCTCACTTGAGTCTATGAATCCCTCTCTTGAACCTCTGCATCACTTTCTCGAGCCTCTGCATCACACTCAGGATCCTCTGCATCACTCTCTTAAGCCTCTGCATCCCTCTCTTGAGGCTCTGAATCCCCTCTCTTGAGCCTCTGCATCACTCTCTCGAGCCTCTGCATCACTCTCTTCATCCTCTGCATACCTCTCTTGAGCATCTGAGTGATGCAGGGAGTAAGCATCCCTTATGTTTATTACTATCTCCCTTATTCTCCCTACACGTACATTGCCCAAACCCACCATTCAGTTTTCAAAATATCCCAAGCATCCCAAATTCGACCCTTGAGCCATATTTTGGAGCCAAATTCTGGCTCTCTGCACCTATTCGCAGTTGTGCCCAAACCCTAAGTGCAGTTTTCAAAATATCCCAAACATCTCAAATTCGACGCTTGAGCCATATTTTGAAACCAAATTAAGGCTCTCTGCAAGTATTCGCAGTTTGAAATTACGACTTTTTATACTGAAAATATGTCAATTACTGAAATCAGCGATGGGTCACATTTTGCCCAAACCCCCCCTGCAGTTTGCAAAATATCCCAAACATCCCAAATTCGAACCTTGAGCCATATTTTGGAGCCAAATTCTGGCTCTCTGCACGTATTCGCAGTTTGAAATTACGACTTTTATACTGAAAATATGCCAATTACTGAAAGGGGCGATGGATCACATTATGACCAAACCCTCCCTGCAATTTTTTAAATATCCCAAACATCCCAAATTCGACCCTTGAGCCATATTTTCTAAACAAATTCTGGCTTTCTGCATGTATTCGCAGTTTGAAAAACCACTTTTTATACAGAAAGTATGCCAATTACTGAAAGTAGCGATAGATCACATTTTGCTCCAATCCACTATTCAGTTTTAAAATATCCCAAGCATACCAAATTCGACCCTTGAGCCATAATTTGGAGCCAAATTCTGGCTCTCAGCCCATATTCGCAGGTTAAAATTACGACTTTTTATACCGAAAAAATGCCAATTACTTTGAGCAGCGATATGTCACATTTTGCCCAAACCCCGCCATGCAGTTTTCAAAATATCGGAAACATCCCAAATTCGACGCTTGACCCATATTTTGGAGCAAAATTGTGGCTCTCTGCACGTATTAGCAGTTTGAAATTTTGATTTTTATACTGAAATAATACAAATTACTGTGAGCGGCGAAATGTCATATTTTGCCCAAAACCCCATGCAGTTTTCAAAATATCCCAAACATCCCAAATTCGACCCAGGAGCCTTATTTTGGAGCCAAATTCTGGCTCTCTGCACGTATTGCAGTTTGAAATTACGACATTTATACTGAAAATATGCCAATTACTGAAAGCAGCGATGGGTCACATTTTGCCCAAAACCCTCTGCAGTTTTCAAAATATCCTAAACATCCCAAATTCGACTCTTGAGCCATATTTTTAAGCCAAATTTTGGCTCTCTGCACATGTTCGCAGGCTGAAATTACAAATTTTTATACCGAAAATATGTCAATTATTGAGAGCAGCAATGGGTCACATTTTGCCCAAACCCACTTTGCACTTTTCAAAATATCCCAAACATTCCAAGTTCGACGTTTGAACCATATTTTGAAGCCAAATTCGGCCTCGCTGCACGTATTCGCAGTTTGAAATTACGTCATTTTACACTGAAAAGTTGCCAATTACTTAGAGCAGCGATAGGTCACATTTTGCCCAAACGCCCCTGCAGTTTTTAAATTATCTCAAACATCCCAAATTCGAACCTTGAGCCATATTTTGGAGCCAAATTTTGGCTCTCTGCACATATTCGCAGCTTGAAATTACGAATCTTTATACCGAAAATATGCCAATTACGGAGAGAGGCGATGGATCACATTTTGCCCAAACCCTCCCTCCAGTTTTCAAAATATCCCTAACTTCCTAAATTCGACCCTGGAGCCTTATTTTAGAGGCAAGTTCTGGCTTTCTTCACGTATTCGCAGGTTGAAATTACAACTTTTTATACCGAAAATATGCCAATTACTTTGGCAATGGGTCACATTTTGCCCAAACCCCGCCATGCAGTTTTCAAAATATCGGAAACATCCCAAATTCGACGCCTGAGCCATATTTTGGAGCAAAATTATGGCTCTCTGCACGTACTAGCAGTTTGAAATTTTGACTTTTTATACCGAAATAATGCCAATTACTGTGAGCGGCGAAATGTCACATTTTGCCCAAAACTCCCTGCAGTTTTCAAAATATCCCAATTATCCCAAATTCCACCCTTGAGCCAAATTTTGGAGCCAAATTCTGGCTCTCTGCACGTATTCGCAGTTTGAAATTACGACTTTTATACTGAAAATATGCCAATTACTGAAAGGGGCGATGGATCACATTATGACCAAACCCTCCCTGCAATTTTTTAAATATCCCAAAGATCCCAAATTCGACCCTGGAGCCATATTTTCTAACCAAATTTTGGCTTTCTGCATGTATTCGCAGAAAATATGCCAATTACTGAAAGCGGCGATAGATCACATTTTGCTCCAATTCACTATTCAGTTTTAAAATATCCCAAGCCTACCAAATTCGACCCTTGAGCCATAATTTTAGCCAAATTCTGGCTCTCTGCACATATTTGTAGGTTGAAATTACAACATTTTATACCGAAAATATGTCTATTACTGAAAACAGCGATGGGTCACATTTTGCCCATCCCCCTCCCTCCTGCAGTTCTCAAAATATCCCAAACACCCTAAATTCGACTCTAGAGCCGTATTTTGGAGTCAAATTTGGGCTCTCTGCATGTATTCGTAGTTTGAAATTGCGTAATTTTATACCGAAACAATTCCAATTACTGAGAGCGGCGATAGGTCACATTTTGCCCAAACCCTCCCTGCAGTTTTCAAAATATCCCAAACATCCCAAATTCGACGCCTGAGCAATATTTTGTAGCCAAATTCGGGCTCTCTGCACCTATTCGCAGTTTGAAATTACGTGTTATTATACCGAAAATATGCCAATTACTGAAAACGTCGATGGGTCACCTTCTGCCCAAACCCTCCCTGCAGATTTCAAAATATCCCAAACATCCCAAACTCAACCCTGGAGCCTTATTTTAGAGCCAAGTTCTGGCTTTCTTCACGTATTCGCAGGTTAAAATTACGACTTTTTATACCGAAAAAATGCCAATTACTTTGAGCAGCGATATGTCACATTTTGCCCAAACCCCGCCATGCAGTTTTCAAAATATCGGAAACATCCCAAATTCGACGCTTGACCCATATTTTGGAGCAAAATTGTGGCTCTCTGCACGTATTAGCAGTTTGAAATTTTGACTTTTTATACTGAAATAATACAAATTACTGTGAGCGGCGAAATGTCATATTTTGCCCAAAACCCATGCAGTTTTCAAAATATCCCAAACATCCCAAATTCGACCCAGGAGCCTTATTTTGGAGCCAAATTCTGGCTCTCTGCACGTATTGCAGTTTGAAATTACGACATTTATACTGAAAATATGCCAATTACTGAAAGCAGCGATGCGTCACATTTTGCCCAACCCCCCCTTGCAGTTTTCAAATATCCCAAACATCCCAAATTTGACCCTTGAGCCATATTTTGGAGCCAAATTCTGGCTCTCTGCACGTATTCGCAGTTTGAAATTATGACTTTTTATATTGAAAATATGCCAAGTATGGAAAGCGGCGATGGATCACATTACGCCCAAACCCTCTCTGCAGTTTTAAAAATATCTCAAACATCCCAAATTCTAAACTTGAGAATTATTTTGGAGCCAAATTCTGGCTCTCTGCACGTATTCGCAGTTTGAAATTACGAGTTTTTATCCAAAACATCCTAAATTTGACGCTTGAAAACATGCCAATTACTGAAAGAAGCGATGGGTCACATTTTGCCCAAATCACCCCTGCAATTTGCAAAAAATCCCAAACATCCCAAACTCGACCTTTGAGCCATTTTTTGGAGCCAAATTCTAGCTTTCTGCGCGTTTTCGCAGAAAGTATTGCATTTTGTTTCGTACTATAAATCATCGAATTTAGTAATATTTTGACGTTTATCATCCCCCTTTTACTTTATGTGATATAAACAAAATATTTTCGAATTAGGGAATATTTTGCTGTTTTTCAACGGTTTTGTGAATTTCCAGTTTATTTTTAATAATTCATAAAATAAACGATAAAAATGAGAGAGAGAGAGTGATGCAGAGGCCTCAAGGGAGGGATTCAGAGGCTTAAAAGAGTGATGCAGAGGCAGAAGAGAGTGTTGCAGAGGCTCTGGAGAGGGATGCAGAGGCTCTAGCGAGTGATGCAGAGGCTCAAGAGAGTTATGTTGAGGCTCAAGAGAGTGATGCGGAGGCTTACGAGAGTGATGCAGATGATCAAGAGAGGGATGCAGAGGCTTAAGGGAGTGATGCAGAATCTGAAGAGACTGTTGCAGAGGCTTAAGAGAGGGATGCAGAGGCTCAAGAGAGTGATGCCGAGGCTCAAGAGAGGGAATCAGAGGCTCCAGAGAGGGATGCAGAGGCTCTTGAGAGTGATGCAGAGGCTCAAGAGAGGGATGCAGAGGCTTAAGAGAGCGATGAAGTGGCTGAAGAGAGTGTTGCAGAGGCTTAAGAGAGTGATGCAGAGGCTCAAGAGAAGGATGTAGAGGCTCAATAGAGTGATTCATAAGCTCAATAGAGTGATGCAGAGGCTTAATTTAAGAGAGCGATGCAGAGGCTTAACAGAGGGGATGCAGACACTGAAGAGAGAGATTCAGAGGCTTTAGACAGTGATGCAGAGGCTCAAAAGAGTAATGCAGAGGCTCAGGAGAAAGATGTAGAGGCTTAAGAGTGGGATGCAGAGGCTCAAGAGAATGATGCAGAGGCTCAAGAGAGTGATGCAGAGGATCAAGAGAGGGATGCAGAAGCTTAAGAGAGTGATGCAGAGGATCAAGAGAGTGATGCAGAGGCTCAAGAGAGAGGCTTAAGATAGTGATGCAGAGGCTCAAAAGAGGGATGCAGAGGCTTGAGAGAGTGATGCAGAGGCTTAAGAGAGTGATGCAGAGGCTTAAAAGAGAGATGCGGAGGCTCAAGAGAGGGATGCAGTGGCCCAAGAGAGGGATGCAGAGGCTCAAGAGAGGGATGCAGAGGCTCAAGTGAGAGATGCAGAGGCACAAGAGAGGGATGCAGAGGCTCTTGAGAGTGATGCAGAGGCTCAAGAGAGGGATGCAGAGGCTTTAGAGAGTGATGCAAAGGCTGAAGAGAGGGATGCAGAGGCTCATGAGAGAGATGCAGGATTTCAAGAAAGCGATGCAGAGGCTCAAGAGACTGATGCAGAGGATCAAGAGAGTGATGCAGAGGCTCGAGAGAGTGATGCAGAGGCCTCAAGAGAGGGATTCTGAGGCTTAAGAGAGTGATGCAGATGATCAAGAGAGGGATGCAGAGGCTTAAGGGAGTGATGCAGAGGCTGAAGAGAGTGTTGCAGAGGCTTAAGAGAGGGATGCAGAGGCTCAAGAGAGTGATGCAGAGGCTCAAGAGAGTAATGCAGAGGCTCAAGAGAGTGATGCAGAGGCTTAAGAGAGGGATGCAGAGGCTCAAGAGAGGGATGTAGAGGCTCAAGAGAGTAATGCAGAGGCTCAAGAGAGTGATGCAGAGGCTTAAGAGAGGGATGCAGAGGCTCAAGAGAGGGATGTAGAGGCTCAAGAGAGTGATGCAGAATCTCAAGAGAGTGATGCAGAGTCTCACGAGAGGGATGCAGAGGCTGAAGAGAGTGATGCAGAGGCTCAAGAGAGGGATGCAGTGGCTCAAGAGAATGATGCAGAGGCTCAAAAGAGTGATGCAGAGGATCACGAGAGTGATGCAGAGGCTCAAGTGAGGAATGCAGAGGCTAAAGTGAGTGATGCAGAGGCACAAGAGAGTTATGCAGAGACTCAAGAGAGTGATGCGGAGGCTTACGAGAGTGATGCAGATGATCAAGAAAGGGATGCAGAGGCTTAAGGGAGTGATGCAGAGGCTGAAGAGAGTGTTGCAGAGGCTTAAGAGAGGGATGCAGAGGCTCAAGAGAGTGATGCAGAGGCTCAAGAGAGTAATGCAGAGGCTCAAGAGAGTGATGCAGAGGCTTAAGAGAGGGATGCAGAGGCTCAAGAGAGGGATGTAGAGGCTCAAGAGAGTGATGCAGAATCTCAAGAGAGTGATGCAGAGTCTCACGAGAGGGATGCAGAGGCTGAAGAGAGTGATGCAGAGGCTCAAGAGAGGGATGCAGTGGCTCAATAGAGTGATTCAGAGGCTTACGAAAGTGATGCAGAGGGTTAAGAGAGTGATGCAGAGGCTCAGGAGAGAGGCTTAAGAAAGTGATGCAGAGGCTCAAAAGAGGGATGCAGAGGCTTAAAAGTGTTTTGCAGAGGCTCAAGAGAGTGATGCAGAGGCTCAGGAGAGGGATGCAAGGGCTCAAGAGAGTAATGCAGGGGCTCAAGAGAGTGATTCAGAGGCTTACGAGAGTGATGCAGAGGCTTAAGAGACTGATGCAGAGGCTCATGAGACTAATGCAGAGGATCAAGAGAGGGAAGCAGAGGCTTAAGAGAGTGATGCAGAGGCTGAAAAGAGTGAAGCAGAGGCTCTAGAGAGTGACGCAGAGGATCAAGAGAGTGATGCAGAGGCTCAAGAGAGTGAAGCAGAGGATCGAGAGAGTGAT
This sequence comes from Procambarus clarkii, assembly GCF_040958095.1. Taxonomy (NCBI): domain Eukaryota; kingdom Metazoa; phylum Arthropoda; class Malacostraca; order Decapoda; family Cambaridae; genus Procambarus; species Procambarus clarkii. The sequence goes on from NC_091165.1 coordinate 3,503,548, forward strand.
GCAGAGGCTCGAGAGAGTGATTCAGAGGCTTACTAGAGTGATGCAGAGGCTGAAGGGAGTGTTGCAGAGGCTCAAGAGAGGGATGAAGAGGATGAAAAGATTGATGCAGAGGCTCAAGAGAGGGATGCAGAAGCTCACGAGAGTGATGCAGAGGCTTAAGAGAGTGAGCCAGACGCTTAGGAGAGGGATGCAGAGGCTCAAAAGAGGGATGCAGAGGCTTAAAAGTGTTTTGCAGAGGCTCACGAGAGGGATGCAGAGGCTCACGAGAGTGATGCAGAGGCTTAAGAGAGTGAGCCAGACGCTTAGGAGAGGGATGCAGAAGCTCAAGAGAGTAATGCAGAGGCTTAAGAGGGTGATGCAGAGGCTCAAGAGAGTGATGCAGAGAGTTGAGGGAGGGATGCAGGGGCTCATGAGAGTTATGCAGAGGCTCAAGAGAGTGGTTCAGAGGCTTGAGATAGGGATGCAGAGGATTAACAGAGTGATGCAGAAGCTTAAAAGAGAGATGTGGAGGCTCAAGAGAGGGACGCAGTGGCCCAAGAGAGAGATGCAAAGGCTGAAGAGAGGGATGCAGAGGCTCATGAGAGAGATGCAGGACTTCTAGAGAGGGATGCAGAGGCTCAAGAGAGTGATGCAGAGGCTCAAGAGAGTGATGCAGAGGTTCAAGAGAGTGATGCAGAGGCTCGAGAGAGTGATGCAGTGGCCTCAAGAGAGAGATTCAGAGGCTTAAGAGAGTGATGCAGAGGCGGAAGAGAGTGTTGCAGAGGCTCAAGAGATGGATGCAGAGGCTCTAGAGAGTGATGCAGAGACTCAAGAGAGTTATGCAGAGGCTCAAGAGAGTGATGCGGAGGCTTACGAGAGAGATGCAGATGATCAAGAGAAGGATGCAGAGGTTTAAGGGAGTGATGCAGAGGCTGAAGAGAGTCTTGCAGAGGCTTAAGAGAGGGATGCAGAGGCTCAAGAGAGTGATGTAGAGGCTCAAGAGAGTTAAGCAGAGGCTCAAGAGAGGGATGCAGAGGCTGAAGAGAGTGATGCAGAGGCTCAAGAGAGGGATGCAGAGGCTCAAGAGAGTGATTAAGAGGCTTATGAGAGTGATGCAGAGGGTTAAGAGAGTGATGAAGAGGCTCAAGAGAGGGATGGAGAGGCTCAAGGGAGTGATTCAGAGGCTTAAGAGTGTGATGCAGAGGCTTAAGAGAGGGATGCAGAGGCTCAAGAGAATGATGCAGAGGCTCAAAAGAGTGATGCAGAGGATCACGAGAGTGATGCAGAGGCTCAAGTGAGGAATGCAGAGGCTAAAGTGAGTGATGCAGAGGCACAAGAGAAAGATGCAGAGGCACTTGAGAGTGATGCAGAGGCTCAAGAGATGGATGCAGAAGCTCAATAGAGTGATGCAGTGGATCACGAGAATAATGCAGAGGCTCAAGAGAGGGATGCAGAGGCTAAAGTGAGTGATGCAGAGGCACAAGAGAAAGATGCAGAGGCACTTGAGAGTGATGCAGAGGCTCAAGAGAGAGATGCAGAGGCTCAAGAGAATGATGTAGAGGTTTAGGAGAGGGATGCAGAGGCTCAAGAGAATGATGCAGAGGCTCAAGAGAGTGATGCAGAGGATCAAGAGAATGATGTAGAGGCTTAAGAGAGGGATGCAGAGGCTAAAGAGAGTGATGCAGAGGCTGAAGAGAGAGATGCAGAGGCTTAATAGAGTGGTGCAGAGGCTCAAGAGAGTCATGCAGAGGCTCAAGAGAATGATGTAGAGGCTTAAGAGAGGGATGCAGAGGCTCAAGAGAATGATGCAGAGGCTCAAGAAAGTAATGCAGAGGATGAAGAGAGGGATGCAGAGGCTTAAGAGAGTGATGCAGAGGCTAAAGAGAGTTTTGGAGAGGCATGTGAGAATGATGCAGAAGCTCAAGAGAGTGATGCAAAGCCTCAAGAGAGTGATGCAGAGGCTCAAGACAGGGGATGCAGAGGCTTAAGAGAGGGATGCAGAGACTCCAAAGAGTGATGCAAAGGTTCAAGAAAGGGATGCAGAGGCTTTAGAGAGTGATGCAAAGGCTCAAGAGAGTGATGCTGAGGCTCATGAGAGGGGTGCAGAGGCTCCAGTGAGGGATGGAGAGGCTTAGGAGAATGATGCAGAGGCTCAAGAAAGGGATGCAGAGGCTCAAGAGAGTGATGCAGAGGCTCAAGTGATTGATGCAGGGGCTCAAGAGAGTGATGCAGAGGCTTACGAGAGTGATGGAGAGGCTCAAGAGACTGATGCAGAGGCTCAAGTGAGTGATGCAGAGGCTAAAGAGAGTGATGCAGAGGTTTAGGAAAGTGATGCAGAGGCTTAAGAGAGGGATGCAGAGGCTCAAGAGAGTGATGCAGAAGCTCAAAAGAGTAATGCAGAGGCTTAGGAGAATGATGCAGAGGCTCACGAGAGAGATGCAGAGGCTGAAGAGAGTGATGCAGAGGCTTAAGTGAGTGATGCAGAGGCTTAAGAGAGGGATGCAGAGGCTCAAGAGAGTGATGCAGATTCTGAAGAGAGAGATGCAGAGGCTTAAGAGAGTGATGCAAAGGCTCAAGAGAGTGATGCAGAGGCTCAAGAGAATGATGTAGAGGCTTAAGAGAGTGATGCAGAGGCTCAAGAGAGTGATGCAGAGGATTAAGAGAGGGATGCAGAGGCTTAAGAGAGTGATGCAGAGACTCAAGAGAGGGATGCAGAGGCTCAAGAGAGTGATGCAGAGGCTTAAGAGAGGGATGCAGAGGCTCAAGGGAGTGATGCAGATGCTGAGGAGAGAGATACAAAGGCTTAAGAGAGTGATGCAGAGGCTTAAGAGAGGGATGGAGAAGCTCAAGAGAGGGATGAAGAGGCCCAAGAGAGGGATGCAGAGGCTCAAGAGAGGGATGCAGAAGCTCAAGTGAGGGATGCAGAGGCTCAGGAGAGGGATGCAGAGGCTTAAGAGAGTGATGCAAAGGCTCAAGAGAGGGATGCAGAGGCTCATGAGAGGGATGAAGGAATTCAAGAGAGGGATGCAGAGGCTCAAGAGAGTGATTCAGAGGCTTCCGAGAGTAATGCAGAGGCTTAAGAGTGTGATGCAGAGGCTTAAGAGAAGGATGCAGGGGCTCATGAGAGTGACGCAGAGGCTCAAGAGAGTGATGCAGAGGCTCAAGAGAGGGATGCAGGGGCTCAAGAGAGAGAAATGCAGAGGCTCAAGTGAGGGATGCAGAGGCACAAGAGAGGGATTCATAGGCTCTTGAGAGTGACGCAGTGGCTCAAGAGAGTGATGCAGAGGCTTAAGAGAGTGACGCAAAGGCTCAGGAGAGGGATGCAGAGGCTCATCAGAGGGATGCAGGAGTTCAAGAGAGTGATGCAGAGGCTCAAGAATGGGATGCAGAGGCTTAAGAAAGTGATGCAGAGGCTCAAAAAAGGGATCCAGAGGCTTACAGGAGTGCTGCAGGGGCTCAAGAGAGAGATGCAGAGGCTCAAGTGAGGGATGCAGAGGCACAAGAGAGGGATTCATAGGCTCTTGAGAGTGACGCAGAGGCTCAAGAGAGTGATGCAGAGGCTTAAGAGAGTGATGCAAAGGCTCAGGAGAGGGATCCAGAGGCTAATGCGAGGGATGCAGGAGTTCAAGAGAGTGATGCAGAGGCTCAAGAAAGGGATGCAGAGGCTTAAGAAAGTGTTACAGAGGCTCCAAAAAGGGATGCAGAGGCTTACGAGAGTGTTGCAGAGGCTGGAGAGAGTGTTGCCGAGCCTTAAGAGAGGGATGCAGAGGCTCAAGAGAGTGATGCAAAGGCTCAAGAGAGTGATGCAGAGGCTGAAGAGAGTGTTGCAGAGGCTAAAGAGAGGGATGCAGATGCTCAAGAGAGGGATGCTGAGGCTAAAGAGAGTGATGCAGAGGCTGAAGAGAGTGTTGCAGAGGCTTAAGAGAGGGATGCAGAGGCTCAAGAGAGTGATGCAAAGGCTCAAGAGTGTGATGCAGAGGCTTAAGAGATCGACGTTTCAGCCGGAATAGAGCGGTTTTACGTGTCCATCTTCCATCGGTAATATAAACGGAAAATCAGGAACATTTTAGTTAATTCTAATGAAAACACATTTATTTTTATCATTTGTATTGGAAACAACATTGTCATATGTCTTTTCTTGGATCTAAATAATACGAAACCTCGCTTTATGATTCGAAGTTAAAATCCACAAATTTGGAATAATAGTAACTAATAGCAAAATAGCAACTATTTAGTCAAACCAACAACACATGGAGTGTTTCTCCAAAAATGGAAATGTTGGGATGCTATTGATCTCGCACAAATTGCATGCAAATGCCACCAACCTACCGATAATTAAAGAACCTAAGCAAATCTCTTCAAAGCATATATGACCTTGGCATAAATTCAAATAATTTAAAAGTAAAAATAATCTAAAATGGCCAAATTTTAGGTCTTAGATATGCTCTCTTAGGCATCATTTAGTAAACACATATAAAATCACTGAGTCGTGGAACAAGCAGTTTATATATACATATGTTAGGCTTATAACACCTACCCCACAAGGTCCAACTAACAAGGACTAACCCTCACTCACTTACCAGGATGCAAGTAACTCACTATATTCTTCAAGGTGAATAGAGGCATTGGGTGAAAGGAAACGCAACCAACAATTACAACCCTGCCCGACCGGGATTCGAACCCTTGAATCCCCGATTGTGAGACGAGAAGGAACATGTCATTCATTTATGTGTACTCACCTATGTGTGAGTACACACATAGATCCAATTTAATGCTTAGCTTTAATGCTAATATTTTAAAAATTTAATAATTTAATTTAATTTAATAATTTAATGCATAATAATTTAATGCTCGATCCAGCAGGATAGAGTATGTCTTTTCTTCGATCTAAATAATACGAAACCTCGCTCTATGATTTGAAGTTAAAATCCTCAAATATGGTTAAATAGTGACTTTTTCACGTTTTTCATGTAGTTTGATATTACGTAAATATATTCAATTTTACCAATATTTCGATACTATTTCATGTAGTATCACGATATGTGATTTGGCCTTTAAATTTCAGAATTTCGCATAATATTGCATTTTAAGCAAGTTTTCTTGCATTTTCATTCGTACGAAAAATCATCGAATTTAGCAATATTTTGACGTTTATCATCCCCTTTTCCTTTATGTGATTTAAACAAAATATCATCGAATTAGGCCGTTTTTCCACGTTGTTGTGAATTTTCAGATTAAGGGTATTCATTCATTATATATACGATAAAAATGATGCAAACACATAATTGATTAGATATATACCCTTAAATACTTCATTTTCAATCAACTATTTGTTTCTCGTTAAAATACTGAGTAAGATATTTAAAAGGGGAGAAGTTCTGTTTTTATTGCATATATCGACGTTTCAGCCGGAATAGAGCGGTTTTCGTGTACATCTTCCATCGGTAATATAAACGGAAAATCAGGAACATTTTAGTTAATTCTAATGAAAACACATTGATTTTTATCATTTGTATTAGAAAAAACATTGTCATATGACTTTTCTTGGATCTAAATAATACGAAACCTCGCTCTATGATTTGAAGTTAAAATCCTCAAATATGGTTAAATAGTGATTTTTTCACGTTTTTCATGTAGATTGATATTACGTAAATATATTCATTTTTGCCAATATTTCGATACTATTTCATGTAGTATCACGATATGTGATTTGGCTTTCAAATCTCAGAATTTCGCATAATATTGCATTTTAAGCAAGTTTTCTTGCATTTTGTTTCGTACGAAAAATCATCGAATTTAGCAATACTTTGACGTTTATCATCCCCTTTTCCTTTATGTGATTTAAACAAAATATCATCGAATTAGGCAATATTTGGCCGTTTTTCCACGTTTTTGTGAAATTTCAGTTTATGGGCATTAATTCATTACATATACGATAAAAATGATGCAAACACATAATTGATTAGATAATAACCTTAAATACTTCATTTTCAATCAATTATTTGTTTCTAACTAAAATGTTCCTGATTTTCCGTGTATATTACCGATAGAAGATGTACACGTAAAACCGCTCTAATCCGGCTGAAACGTCGGTATATGCAATAAAACCCGAACTTCTCCCCCTTTTCAATATCCTACTCAGCAAACACATAATTGAATTTTGTTTCGTACGAAAAATCATCGAATTTAACAATATTTTGACGTTTATCATCCCATTTTCCTTTATGTGATTTAAACAAAATATCATCGAATTAGGCCGTTTTTCCACTTTTTGTGAATTTTCAGTTTATTGTTATTAATTCATTAAATATACGATAAAAATGATGCAAACACATAATTGATTAGAAATTAACCTTAAATACTTCATTTTCAATCAACCATTTGTTTCTCGTTAAAATACTGAGTAGGATATTGAAAAGGGGAGAAGTTCGGGTTTTATTGCATATACCGACGTTTCAGCCGGATTAGAGCGGTTTTACGTGTACATCTTCCATCGGTAATATAAACGGAAAATCAGGAACATTTTAGTTAATTCTAATTAAAACACATTGGTTTTTATCATTTGTATTAAAAACAACATTGTCATATGTCTTTTCTTGGATCTAAATAATACGAAATCTCGCTCTATGATTTGAAGTTAAAATCCTCAAATATGGTTAAATAGTGATTTTTTCACGTTTTTCATGTAGATTGATATTACGTAAATATATTCATTTTTGCCAATATTTCGATACTATTTCATGTAGTATCACGATATGTGATTTGGCCTTCAAATCTCAGAATTTCGCATAATATTGCATTTTAAGCAAGTTTTCTTGCATTTTGTTTCGTACGAAAAATCATGGAATTTAGCAATATTTTGACGTTTATCATCCCCTTTTCCTTTATGTGATTTAAACAAAATATCATCGAATTAGGCAATATTCGGCCGTTTTTCCACGTTTTTGTGAAATTTCAGTTTATGGGCATTAATTCATTACATATACGATAAAAATGATGCAAACACATAATTGATTAGATAATAACCTTAAATACTTCATTTTCAATCAATTATTTGTTTCTCGTTAAAATACTGAGTAAGATATTGAAAAGGGGAGTTCTGTTTTTATTGCATATATCGACGTTTCAGCCGGAATAGAGCGGTTTTCGTTTATATCTTCCATCGGTAATATAAACGGAAAATCAGGAACATTTTAGTTAATTCTAATGAAAACACATTGATTTTTATTGTTTGTATTGGAAACAACATTGTCATATGTCTTTTCTTGGATCTAAATAATACGAAACCTCGCTTTATGATTCGAAGTTAAAATCCTTAAATTTGGTTTAATAGTGACTTTTTTCACGTTTTTCATGTAGTTTTATATTACGTAAATATATTTATTTTACCAATATTTTGATACTTTTTCATGTAGTATCACGATATACGATTTCGCCTTCAAATCTCAGAATTTCACATAATATTGCATTTTAAGCAAGTTTTCTTGCATTTTGTTTCGTACTATATATCATCGAATTTAGTAATATTTTGACGTTTATCATCCCCCTTTTTCTTTATGTGATATAAACAAAATATCATCGAATTAGGCAATATTTTGCTGTTTTTCCACGTTTTTGTGAATTTCCAGTTTATTGTTATTAATTCATTAAATATACGATAAAAATGATACAAACACATAACTGATTAGATAATAACCTTAAATACTTCATTTTCAATCATCTATTTGTTTCTCGTTGAAATACTGAGTAAGATTTTGAAAAGGGGAGAAGTTCGGTTTTTATTGCATATATCGACGTTTCAGCCAGAATAGAGCGGTTTTACGTGTACATCTTCCATCGGTAATATAAACGGAAAATCAGGAACATTTTAGTTAATTCTAATGAAAACACAATGATTTTTATCATTTGTATTGGAAACAACATTGTCATATGTTTTTTCTTGGATCTAACTAATGCGAAACCTCGCTTTATGATTCAAAGTTAAAATCCTCAAATTTGGAATAATAGTGACTTTTTTCACGTTTTTCATCTAGTTTGATTTTACATAAATATATTCATTTATAACAATATTTCGATACTATTTCATGTAGTATCACGATATGTGATTTGGCCTTCATATCTTAGATTTTCGCATAATATTGCATTTTAAGCTAGTTTTCTTGCATTTTGTTTCGTACTAAACATCATCGAATTTAATGAATTATATATTTCATATATTTAACATCATCAACAACATATATATATAACATCAACATCATATATTTAATGAATTAATACCAATAAACTGAAAATTCACAAAAACGTGGAAAAACGGCAAAATATTGCTTAATTCGATGATATTTTGTTTAAATCACATAAAGGAAAAGGGGTATAATAAACGTCAAAATATTGCTAAATTCGATGATGTTTAGTACGAAACAAAATGCAAGAAAACTTGCTTAAAATGCAATATTATGCGAAAATCTGAGATATGAAGGCCAAATCACATATCCTGATACTTCATGAAATAATATCGAAATATTGGTTTAAATGAGTATATTTACGTGAAATCAAACTAGATGAAAAACGTGAAAAAGTCACTATTATTCCAAATTTGTGGATTTTAACTTCGAATCATAAAGCGAGGTTTCGTATTATTTAGATCAAAGAAAAGACATATGACAATGTTGTTTCCAATACAAATGATAAAAATCATTGTGTTTTCATTAGAATTAACTAAAATATTCCTGATTTTCCGCTTATATTACCGATGGAAGATGTACACGTAAAACCGCTCTATTCCGCCTGAAACGTCGATATATGCAATAAAACCCAAACTTCTCCCCTTTTCAATATCTTACTCAGTATTTCAACGAGAAACAAATAGATGATTGAAAATGAAGTATTTAAGGTTATTTTCTAATCAATTATGTGTTTGTATCATTTTTATCGTATATTTAATGAATTAATAACAATAAACTGGAAATTCACAAAAACGTGGAAAAACAGCAAAATAATGCCTAATTCGATGATATTTTGTTGATATTTTGTCTGGCAGGAAGGCAGGCAGGCAAGCAGGCAGGCTGAAAGAAAATGGAATAACAAATGATTA